>NC_081568.1:152409200-152432347 GCF_022355385.1 Mustela nigripes | reverse complement strand
CCCTTCTCCTCTCTAACACCCCTTGTCCTCCATGATATTTGTTATGTCCACAAATAAGTGAAACCCTATGATAATTGATTCTCTATGCTTGATTTATTTCACTCAACATAATCTCTTCGAGTCCTGTCCATGTTGCTACAAAAGTTGGGTATTCATCCTTTCTGATGGAGGCATAATACTCCATAGTGTATATGGCCCACATCTTCCTTATCCATTCATCCGTTGAAGGGCAGCTTGGTTCTTTCCATAGTTTGGCGACTGTGGCCATTGCTGCTATAAACATTGGGGTACAGATGGCCCTTCTTTTCACGATATCTGTATCTTTGGGGTAAATACCCAGGAGTGCAATGGCAGGGTCATAGGGAAGTTCTATTTTTAATTTCTTGAGGAATCTCCACATTGTTCTCCAAAGAGGCTGCACCACCTTGCATTCCCACCAACAGTGGAAGAGGGTTCCCCTTTCTCCATATCCCTTCCAACAGATGTTGTTTCCTGTTTTGTTAATTTTGGCCATTCTAAGTGGTGTAAGGTGATATCTCAATGTGGTTTTAATTTGAATATCCCTGAGGGCTAGTGATGATGAGCATTTTTTCATGTGTCTGATAGCCATTTTATATCACCCCATTCTCTCCACACCTGTGAGATTTATGCTGAGATATCCACTGATAATTGGGGAGGGGATGTGGGGACATACCCAAGTATGTCACAAGTTTCTTTTATCTCTCTGATTTTAAAATTCTCTCTTTGGCTTTTGATAATTTAGTTTTAGTATGTCTACATGTATATCTTATTAAGGATATCCAAGTTGGAGCTTACTGACCATGATTGTGTTGGTTAATGTTTTTTGTCAATTTTGAGAAGAGCTTGGCTATTTTTCCAAATATTATTTCTGTCTCTTTCTTTCCCCTTTCCTAGGAAATTTATTTTATCAGTACACTTGATAGCATCCTGCAAGCAGGATGATCATGCAAGCAGGATGCTGTTCATTTTACTTTCTTTTCTTTTCTTTTTGTTCATTCAATGGACCAAATCTTCAAGTTTGCTCACTCTTCTTAATCAACTATAATTGTTCCCCTCCAGTAATGTTTTAGTTATTGTACTTTAATCTCTAGAATTTTTATTTGATTCTATTTTTATTTATTTATTTATTAATACTTACCTCTTTGCTGATATTTTCTCTTTGGTCAGATATCATCCCCATACTGTTCTGTAGTTTCTGATACATGATTCCCTTTAGTTCTCTGAACATATTTAGGATAGCCTATTTAAATTATTTATCTAGTAATTCTAAAAGGGGGACTTCCTCAGAGATAGTTCTGTAGAAATTTTCCCCCCTGTGACTGATTCATAACTCCTTATTTCTTTTCATAATTAATGACTTCAGTTGAAAACAAGAATTTTAAATAATACAGTGTGGTATAATTGGACATCATATGTTTCCCTGTCCCTAACGTTTATTGTTGCTATTGTTATTATTATTATTATTATTTTGGTGGCTTTCTTGAATTAACTTTGTAAAGTCTGTTTTCCTCGTCATATGTGGCCAATGATGTCTCTACTCAATAAGATCATAAGTCAGCTTATGATTTATAGGGTTTCCTTTAACAGCTAGTTAGTCTCTCAATATTTGCCAGGGGCCTCAGTTTGCATGTTGGGACATGCTTTTAATATTTGTTCTGGCAGTGTACAAATCCACATCAGCCTTCACTTCCTGCCTCTGTTGAGCCTCAGTATTAGCTTAGGGCCCTCTCATGTAATTCCTCAGCAAGAACACAACTCTGGGAATGAATATAGCCTTGTGAATAAACATGATCTTCATTATTCCCAGGAATATGTTAGAGTTTTTCAAAATATGCTATGGATATCTCATTATCCACATTTTCTTTTTAGCCATTTTGGATAGCCAATTCCCCTCTCCCCAAGTATTATATATTGTTTTAGAAAACCATGATATTCAACAATTGCTTTTGATTTTTTTTTCCTCAAATGCCCTGAGGCTTATTTGTACTGGATGAGTGGTTTGTCAGATACAAAAACAAGACAAAAACAAAACAATTGTGCTAGTGAGGTCTTCCAGAAAATAAACCAATTCAATAATGTAAATTATCTGGGTCTGAGAATGAGGCTTTGAAGAAAATCCAACATTGTCTTTCCCTCCAGTGGCTGCTCAGTTCCTGTTTTGTACCATAATTGAGATAATGGTCTTCAAGGATAAGAGGGTATATGGACAGACAAATTAAAAGTCCACAGTGTTCACTAATTTAACTGAGATTCAGTATGTCTTATTGAACGGATGGTCTCCAGATTGCTGAAAACCCTTCTTTAATTTCTAGAATTCTGAAAAAGTTGATTCAGAAAAAATTGCCCATGTTTGTATTGCTTTTATGTAAGTAACATTTATTTTCATGAATTCTCACTCTGGCATTTTTGTTAGCATACCTTCATTTTTTAGTTGTTTTTTCTGCATATATAATTCCTGGTTGCTACATTTTTTCTTTATGTAATCTGTAGTTATCTGTCCATTCCCTGATGGTTTGCACTGCTTTTGATGTCTCCTGTAATTCTTACTCCTTTTGTTCTATACATATGTTTTTATTCTCCCTCAGTGCTTTAATATTGTATTCTTAACACTTATTTAAGAGATTTTATTATGATGTCCCATTACAATTTATTCATCTTTGCCTCTGATGTTTGGAATTATTTGAGCCTCGTGGGTATGTGGGTACAGTTTTTACTGTATTTACTGTATGTTTTGTCTAACTGTCTTGTTAAGGGGCACCAGGGTGGTTCAGTCACGTCAGTGCCTGCCTTCAGCACAGGTCATGAACTCAGGTTGTGGGGATTTAGCCTCACATCAGACTTCTTGCTCAGTGGGTAATCTGCTTCTCCTTTATCCTCTGCCTCTTCCCACAGCTCATGATTATGCTCTCTGTCTTTCTATCCCAAATAAATAAATAAAATATTTTAAAAATGTATTGCTTAATACTCTTTTCAAAACTATTGGCAGCTTTATGTTTTGTATTGTCTTGTTTTGTTTTTAGACATTAGATGTGGTATTGGCATCAGGGTGATTATATTATTAAAGACAAAAGTATGCTGTTTTTAGCTTATGTAGATGGGTTTTCACTGTTAGAGATCTCACAGTGGCTAGACAAAAGGAGAGTCTCAGAACTCTATTGGTCAGAAACATTTAGGCAGTGTTGTGTTCCTGTGCCTATGTGTGTGGCAGAGTGTGGGGTTGGGGGGGAAGATGAAGTATAAAAGAAATATGAAATTTTAAACTTCACAACTTTCCATTAGAGGTATCTTCAAGAAGTGAATTTCAGAAGGGCACTTATTTCATAGAAGAAATAGTGCATCTCTTTCAAGCTATGGATATAGACAGTGATATGCTGATCAAGTAGCTCACAAAAAGTAAAGAAAAAAAAAACCTAAGATAAAACAAACAAAAGATCTGATTTGAAGTGTTTTTCAGTCCTCATGGTTTAAGTACTTCTACCATGGACAATTTTAAACTACTAATGGCCTACAGCCAACTTTCAAAATTCTTGAAATTTTGATTCAGTATGAACCAGCTCCAGATTACTGGCAGTGGGTATATGGTGTATTACATGAAATTTAGAGAAAACAAGACAACTATAACCTATAACTCAGTGAAAATCTCACCAAGACCCGAGAGTTAGCCAGAAATCATTCAGACAACAGAGGAGTTAAGAGGGAACATTTAATAAGACGTCAAATAAAAGAAAGTATGAATTCTACATCCTGTTTATGATAGTGTCCTCTCCTTTGAGAAGTTGGAGGTTACCTTAGAGTTGGTGGAGGATGAAACTATGGCAGGGAAGGAGGTGCAATTTTCATGAAGGTGAATTAGGACTGCTTTTCCAGTGACAGAAACAACTTGGATTGAAGATGAGTGGAAGGGGGAAAACAAAGAAGTCCTTAGGGAATATTTCCGGAAAACAAAGTCTGCATTGACTATTTTATTTCCTAGTTTTATGTCTTAGCCTTAACTAATTTTATCTGAAAGCTTATGGAAAGAAAAAAAAAAAAGAAAGAAAAGTAAAAGTCTGTGTTCATGAGCAGGAAAATCACTCTGTGTTTTTGTAAATTTTTTTTTTTACAATTTTCGAAAAGATTTTATTTATTTATTTATTTATTTGTTTGCTTGTTTATTTATTTTTTTAGAAGCATTTATAAACATATATTTTTATCCCCAGGGGTACAGGTCTGTGAATCACCAGGTTTACACACTTCACAGCACTCACCAAAGCACATACCCTCCCCAATGTCCATAATACCACCCCCTTCTCCCAAACCCCCTCTCCCCAGCAACCCTCAGTTTGTTTTGTGAGATTAAGAGTCACTTATGGTTTGTCTCCCTCCCAATCCCATCTTCTTTCATTGATTTTTCTCGTACCCACTTAAGCCCCCATGTTGCAACACCACTTCCTCATATCATGTCTTTCTCTGCTTGACTTATTTCGCTAAGCATGATACGCTCTAGTTCCATCCATGTTGTTGCAAATGGCAAGATTTCATTTCTTTTGATGGCTGCATAGTATTCCATTGTGTATATATACCACATCTTCTTGATCCATTCATCTGTTGATGGACATCTAGGTTCTTTCCATAGTTTGGCTATTGTGGACATTGCTGCTATAAACATTCGAGTACACGTGCCCCTTTGGATCACTACGTTTGTATCTTTAGGGTAAATACCCAATAGTGCAATTGCTGGGTCATAGGGCAGTTCTATTTTCAACATTTTGAGGAACCTCCATGCTGTTTTCCAGAGAGGTTGCACCAGCTTGCATTCCCACCAACAGTGTAGGAGGGTTCCCCTTTCTCCGCATCCTCGCCAGCATCTGTCATTTCCTGACTTGTTGATTTTAGCCATTCTGACTGGTGTGAGGTGATATTTCATTGTGGTTTTGATTTGTATTTCCCTGATGCCGAGTGATATGGAGCACTTTTTCATGTGTCTGTTGGCCATCTGGATGTCTTCCTTGCAGAAATGTCTGTTCATGTCCTCTGCCCATTTCTTGATTGGATTATTTGTTCTTTGGGTGTTGAGTTTGCTAAGTTCTTTATAGATTCTGGACACTAGTCCTTTATCTGATATGTCGTTTGAAAATATCTTCTCCCATTCTGTCAGTTGTCTTTTGGTTTTGTGAACTGTTTCCTTTGCTGTGCAAAAGCTTTTGATCTTGATGAAATCCCAATAGTTCATTTTTTCCCTTGCTTCCCTTGCCTTTTGCGTTGTTCCTAGGAAGATGTTGCTGCGGCTGAGGTTGAAGAGGTTGCTGCCTGTGTTCTCCTCAAGGATTTTGATGGATTCCTTTCGCACATTGAGGTCCTTCATCCATTTTGAGTCTATTTTCGTGTGTGGTGTAAGGAAATGGTCCAATTTCATTTTTCTGCATGTGGCTGTCCAATTTTCCCAGCACCACTTATTGAAGAGGCTGTCTTTTTTCCATTGGACATTTTTTCCTGCTTTGTCGAAGATTAGTTGACCATAGAGTTGAGAGTCTATTTCTGGGCTCTCTATTCTGTTCCATTGATCTATGGGTCTGTTTTTGTGCCAGTACCATGCTGTCTTGATGATGACAGCTTTGTTTTTGTAAATTTTTGCAAAACATTTTTTAAAAATTTTATTAATGTTAACTTTTCATTTCTGACTCTATTAACCATATTCAAATATGTGCAACATTTTGAATGTGTGGAAAATGCCATTTTTTTATTGTTATTAAGTAGCTGCTTGGTTTAGTGAACATAGAAATCTGGGATTAATCTAGGTGATCCATATCACCCTAAGAACATGATAACATAGTTTTGATCTTGGCGAGAATGATCCAGAAATGACACAAGAATGTCTAGTATTCTTAAATTCCAACTTGGGGATGGACTCAATTGAAAGACGCTACAGAACACTGGATATACAAATGTACATTTGGGATCATACTTGGTGAGTGATTCAGTCTGCAGAAGCATCTGTTATGACAGAAAATCGGTGACTCAGTGTAACACAAGTGGTTTTTATTTGCATCCTGTTGCTGGTGTCATGTGGGTTAATTCAGAGAAATTGCAGGGGCATCTGCATGGCTCAGTTGGTTAAGTGTCCAACTCTTGATTTCATCTCATGATCTCAGGGTTGTTAGATTGAGCCACACATTGAGATCAACACTGGGGGTGGAGGCTGCTTAAGGTTCTCTCTCTCTCTCTCTGTCCCTCTATCCCTGTGTGCATTTTCCTTCTCAAAATTTCTGAGAAGATTCAGTGTCAGATCTTTTGAAGAAAGTAATCTAGTGTTACCATAAATAAGAGGAAACATATCTCGGTGGATCTGGTAGTACAATGCTGAGGGTTATAATGAAGTTAGAAAGATTCATTCAATTGATTGGATATATTGTTTGCATAATGCCAAATAATCACATTATTGGAATCATTCATCTATTAGTGCCATATATATGCAGCTTTAGAAAGTTAGCTCTTTGCATTTATATTGCTTAGTGAGTGTGAAGGTACGGTATGACATAAAAGCTTTCTGGAGGTAAAGTATGCTATTTCAGTTCAGAGATTCTGGTGGAAGAGTAAATTGCTTGAATTGTGTATCTATATCCTTACCTTTTAATATGGGAATTTATTAATATTAGGCATAAAAAGAACCATTTTCTGATCACTAAATGACTGATAATAAAATTTTTAAAAAAGAGCTCCCATATACAAACACTTGGATATTTTCCTTAGAGTGAGAAATATAAAATACTCAATTATAATGATTCATAAAATATATAAGAATTTAAAATTTTATTCAATGAACAAAGATTTAAAAAAATTCTGTTTGCAGGGTCCCTGGGTCGCTCAGTCAGTCAAGCATCTGTGTTCAGCTCAGGTCATGATCTCAGGGCCCTGGAATGGAACCCTGAATTGGGGTTTCTGCTCAGGGGGGAGTTAGATTCTCCCTTTGTGTTCTCCCTCTTTTTTTCCCCCTATCTCTCTCAAATTAATAAATAAAACCTTTATAAATAATAAAAAAATAAAAAAATATAAATATTCTGTTTGCAACACTTTAAAGCAGAAAGGTAAGATTTGGGATGGGAAAGGGAAAATGGCAAGAAGATTTGGAGGAAAATGAAAAAGATAATGAAAAAGGTTATAAATAGCAACAAATTCAGAAAGGTCATTATGAAGGGTATACTGAAAGATGTGGGAGACCTGAGATTGATGAGTAATTAAAAACAAAGGCAGAGATATTGAGAGATGAATCAAGAGAGAAGGAGGAAGAAATATGAGGGAGGGACAGAAGAAGAGAGGACATAGGTGAGGATAAGGGATTATTCAAAGAGTGAATAATGCATATTCCTACTTTCTTTGACTTTGGGCTTCAGGTAGGTTTTTTTCTTTGAAATTGAAGAAGCTATATAGCCCTGATTTTAACTCTTCCAATTCTTTTAGATTTAAACACTAAAGAAACTCCATTGCAATACTGTTAAAATTATATGAAGACCAGGATTTTCTAAGCTCTAGACTAAGTGGTTGTCCAGCATTTTTTTTTAAGACTGAGGTGGGGTTATTATAGTCTGACTTTAGATTTTTGCCAATGAGTTGGTGATCCCACATGAGAGAAGAGGGGCACAAACTCCTCACAGGACAAAAAGTAATAATCAGGATGAAAATATTTATAGAGTCTTCACATCCTACAGGAATACTAATGGGAACCCCAACCAACCCAATCAATTTGTTGTAATCAGACCTTAAAAAAATATGGCAAGACTATCTGTTGGTTTGGGAGGTGGCTAAAGTATAATAAAATGGTCAAAGAAGTGAGATGTAACTCATTCAGGACAAGGAAATAAATGTTCAAATGAAGGAACTGAAATTGTGAAGTTAGAATAATTATTTAGAGTTTAAGAGTGATTTAAGGTATTTAGTGATGAGATGCTGCTTGATAGTGAGGACGCAGGTTATATAATTGCTCAGTTCAAATGAAGGGGCCAATAAAAGACCAGTGGCAGTTTCAGTCATTTCAGTCATCTATAAAAAGTAATTTTTGTTTTAGTGAGGCTTAAGTTTATATTAAAGAGTGTGATGATTTTCTCCACCAGAGAAATTCCAGTCTAAGAAGAGAGAACTTTTTTTTCCATTATGTCTTACCCCACTCTGTCACAAGTATTTACTTAGTCCTTTATTTTGTCTTTTTAAGTGTTTCACTTCAGTTCCTCTCAGAACTTTAGGAAATGTGGTTGTGTTAGGTAATTATCTTTTCTTTTAGGCATTTTTAGGGAAGGGCTTCCAATTACATAGGAAATAAGTGTTTTATGCACGTGGTTTTGTTCTCCATGATGAGAGATTTTGACAAAGCAATGGACTCTTTATCAGTCCTGGGTTGGAGATTCCTCAAAAAATTGAAAATAGAGCTACCCTACGATCCAGCAATTGCACTACTGAATATTTACCAGAAATATGCAAATGTAGTGATCCGAAGTGGCATGTGCACCTGAATGTTTATAGCAGTAATGTCCACAAAAGCCAAACTATGGAACGAACTTAAATGTTTATCAACAGATGAATGATAAAGAAGAGTATTCCACACAATGGAATACTATGCAGCCATCAAAAGAAATGAAATCTTGCCATTTGTGATGACTTGGATAGAACTAGAGGGTATTATGCTTAGCAAAATAAGCCAATCAGAGAAAGACAACTATAATATGATCTCCCTGAATGAGGAAGTGGAGATGTAATGTGGGGGGGTTGAGGGGTAGGAAAAGAATTAAGGTAACAGGATGGGATAAGGAGAGAGACAAACCTTAAGAGACTCTTAATCTCACAAAACAAGCTGAGGGTTGCTGTGGGGTGGAGGGTAGGTAGAGGGTGGTGGGGTAATGGGCATTGGGGAGAGTATGGGCTATGGTGAGTGCTGTGAAGTGTGTAAACCTGGCGATTCACAGACCTGTACCTCTGGAGCTAATAATACATTATATGCTTATAAAAAAAATTAAAATATATATATAAAAATAATTAATTTTGTGAGGAGTATAAAAATAAAGCCTTAAAATATGTTGAATTTAATGTGCTATCAATTTGAAATAGCCTTATTTACATAGGAAAACTACACGAATCTATTGGTAAACATACACACACACGCACACACACACATGCACACATTAAAGTCAATATGCAAAAGAAGATGAGAGACCAAAAATAAACCCAATGCACATGATCAATTAATTTATGGAAAATCATTCAAAAATATGAGATGGAAAGAAGGGCAACATCCTCAATAAATGAGTGTTGGCAGAACTAAACAGCAACATGCAAAAGAGTGAATTGAAACTTTATCTTACACTACACACAGAATTAACTCAAAATTGATAAATGACTGAAATGTAAGACCTGAAACTATAAACTCCTAGAAGAGAACATAGGTTCTAAACTCTGTAACATTAGAAGTAATGGTAACAAAAGCAAAATAAATAGAACTCTATCAAACTAAAGTACTTCTGCACAGCAAAGGAAACCTACAACAAAACAAATGGCAACCTACTAAATAAGAGAAATATTTGCAAATCTTTATGTGACAATATATGAACACCTAAAGTACATAAGGGACTCCTACAACTCACTAACAAAAAAGCAAATGATACCCAATTTGAAAAATTTGCAGAGAATCTGAATGGAGGTGTTTCAATAAATACATACAATTGGCCAAGAGGCTCAATAAAAGATGCTCAACATCTCCCTGAGGGCTAATGATGATGAATATTTTTTCATGTGTCTGATAGCCATTTGTATGTCTTGATTGGAGAAGTGTCTGTTCATATCTTCTGCCCATTTTTTGATATGTTTACCTGTTTCGTGTGTGTTGAGTTTGAGGTGTTCATTATAGATCCTGGATATCAACCTTTTGTCTGTACTGTCATTTGGAAATATCTTCTCCCATCCCATGGGTTGCCTCTTTTTTTTTTTTTTTATTGTTTCCTTTGCTGTGCAGAAGCTTTTGATTTTGATGATGACCCTGCAATTGCACTCCTGGGTATTTACCCCAAAGATACAGATGTCGTGAAAAGAAGGGCCATCTGTACCCCAATGTTTATAGCAGCAATGGCCACGGTCGCCAAACTATGGAAAGAACCAAGATGCCCTTCAGGGACGAATGGATAAGGAAGATGTGGGCCATATACACTATGGAGTATTATGCCTCCATCAGAAAGGATGAATACCCAACTTTTGTAGCAACATGGATGGGACTGGAAGAGATTATGCTGATTGAAATCAGTCAAGCAGAGAGAGTCAATAATCATATGGTTTCACTTATTTGTGGAGCATAACAAATATCATGGAGGACAAGAGGTGTTAGAGTGGAGAAGGGAGTTGGGGTAAATTGGAAGGGGAGGTGAATCACGAGAGACTATGGACTCTGAAAAACAATCTGAGGGATTTGAAGTGGCGGGGGGGTGGGAGGTTGGGGTACCAGGTGGTCGGTATTATAGAGGGCACAGATTGTATGGAGCACTGGGTGTGGTGAAAAAAATAATGAATACTGTTTTCTGAAAATAAATAAATTGAAAAAATTAAAAAAAAAAGATGCTCAACATCACTAATCATCAGTGAAATGCAAATCAAAGCCACATAAATATCACCTGACACTTTGCAGAAGGGTCATTTTCAAAAAGAACAAAAAATAAAAATAAAACAACAGATGCATGTGAGGATGTTGTAAAAAGGGAATCCTCATGCACTGTTGGCAGGATAATAAATTGGTACAGCCAGTATGGAAAACACTATGAAGTTTCTCCACCCCAAATTAAAAAGAGAACTACAATATGATCCAGAAATTCTACTGAGTATTTATCCAAGAAGAAGATAAACACTAATATAAAAAGATATATGGACTCCCCGTTCAGTACCTTATTTACAATAGCTAAGATATTAAAGAAACCTGAAAAGTCTATGGATGAGTAAATGTCTATTGTTGGATAAATGCATAAAGAGGATGTGGCATGTGTGTGTGTGTGTGTGTGTGTGTGTGTGTGTGTGTATACATGCACACATATATATGTATACACACATACATATGAATGTGTATACATATATACATGTATGTGCATACGCATACACATATATAGAGGATATATTTGCAAACACTTACATGTGTATATTTATCAATTATGTATATATATATATCTGTATATATATACACATATATATACACATGATTTATATATATGAATGTATATATATGGGACACCTGGAGGCTCAGTTAGTTAAGTGTCTTACTTCCACTCAGGTCAAGATTCCAGGGTCCTGTGATTGATTACTGTGTTGGGCTTTCTGTTTAGTAGGAAGCCTGGTTCTCCCTCTCCCTCTGTCTGCCTTTTTGCTTATACTCTCTCTCCTTGTCAAACAAATAAATAAAATATTTAAATCAGGCCTAATCCATTCTTTTTTTTAAAAGATTTTTTATTCATTTCCTTGACAGAGACAGATCAGAAGTAGGCAGAGAGGAAGGCAGAGAGAGGAGGAAGCAGGCTCCCCGCCGAGCAGAGAGCCCGAGGCGGGATTCGATCCCAGGACCCTGAGACCACGACCCAAGCCAAAGGCAGAGGCTCCAACCCACTGAGCTACCCAGGCGCCCCCAAATAAATAAAATATTTAAAATCTCTCTCTATATATATATATGTGTGTGTGTGTGTGTGTGCACATGTGTGATATATAGAGAGATAAAAACATGTAATGCATATATATCTGTTTATGTATAGGTATATAAAGAGGGATATATAAACATGTATATGTATAAATACATATATACATATATATGGTATAATAATAATACAAGGAATAAAATATTTCCACTTGTGACAAAATGAAAAAGCTTCAGAAGTACTATCATAAGTTAAATAAGTCAGACAAAGAAAGACTATGTTATTTCATTTAAATCTAGAATCAAAACCAAACAAAAGAAAATTGATACATTAAAAAACAGATTGTTTTTGCTATATGGAAGGGGGTTTGAAATTGTCAAAATGGGTGAAGGAGATCAACTAGTACAAACTTCCAGCTATAAAATGATTCAGACATGCAGATATAATCCACAGCATGGAGAGTGCAGCTAATAATAGTGTACTTTGAATTTGAAAGTAGCTAAAAACTTAAATCTTGGAGTTCTCACTGCATGAAAAAATGCAAATTTGTATGGTGACAAATACAAATAGATTTAATTATGGATCATTTTTCTATGTTACAAATGTTGATGTTGCACATCTGAAACTAATGTAATATCGTATCTCACTTATACTTCAATGAAACAAAAAAGATGAAAACCACCTATTTTCTTTTCCAGTTACTTAAAATTATTTAAGTTTAATTCTGTCTCCCTGTATTTCAAAATGGCTCTGATCTATATATATTTCTTTTTGTTCTTGAAAATTACTAGCTAAGCCACAGTTTTACTAAAGCATGTTTTCAATCAACACTATGTGACCAAAATGGATGCAAGCAGCCTTTGAATCAGGATAATATGCCTCACCAAAGGCAGATAAAATAAATTAAGAAGATAATTTAATTTTTTGAACAGATGTAAGAACTGAGAAATAAAAACAAATTTCACATATACTTGATAGAATTTAAATGGAAACAAAATTTAAACAACCATGATATTAAATGTGTAATTTAAAGAAGTTAGGGGTGTCTGGTTGGCTCAGTTGGTTAAGCATCTGACTTGATTTCAGCTCCCAGGGACCATGTCCTGCATAAAGCTCTGTGTTCAGCAAAGAGTCTGCCTGAGATTCTCTCTGTCTCCATCTGCTCCTCCACACCTATTCCCTAAATAAATAAATAAATTCTTGAAAAAAAGGAAGTTATTTAACAGCAACGATTAATAAGCACATACCATGAGCCTGGAAGAATCAAGAAATTTATATTCCTAATCTTACCCTATGCATACACAACTCTAGCCATATTGTAAGTTTGTTTTGTTTTGCTTTGTTTTGTTGTTTTGTTTTCTTTTTACAGGTTGAAAATTACTAAGAATAAGAGAAGTCAAGAATATCATTCCAAAATAAATAAAAGAACTCATTTAAGTTTATATTAGTTTGTCTCATTCTGTAACTCACATGCTACTTTATGCTTTAGAGTGTTTCTCATAGTTAATCAGTATTTCTTCTCCAGGAACAAACTTTACCATTTCTATAGGGAGCAGTTTGAATGGTGTATGTATGATTACTGCAATAGCAAATGCTTCTGGTAGTATTAATTTCTTCTCTCTTGAAAACTGTATTAAAGCTTACATTTCTGATATCTATGCCATTTATTTGACCACCTTATGTTATTCTTCTATGCATTTTAAATTATATAACTTTATATTAATTTTATTATTTTTAAAATGTTGCAAACATCACTCTTTCTGCTTCTATCTCCCATAATCCAACTAAAAAATATTTGGTCTGAAAGACCCGCGGATCCCCTTACCCAAGAATCCAACACTGCCACTGGATGCAATCAGCAAGAGGTTCTTTATTGTTAAGCAGGCGCCTGCGGGTGGTCAGCGCGCGCCTGCGGGTGGTCAGCAGCTCCTGCTAGCTGAGCACACCCGGCTGTGGTGGTGCCGGGTTTTTATAAACAGGTACAAACAAGTTTTGGGTGGGGCGCAACTGATTGGTGGACAGTTTGAACTTTTGAAAAAGGCATACTTGGTGTTAGTGGATTGGCCCTGGAAGACCCCCTCGCGCGAAGAGAAAGGCGGGAAGGGGAAACAAAGAGGGGAAGCTTGACCTTATTACTCAGCAGAAAGGCATCCTGTCTACGTGACCTATGTGACCATGCAGCCCCCTTGCCTACATGACCATGCCCCTGCTATTAGGAGAGGGTATCTTGTTCAAACAGGAATCAAGTGTCATGCCCTAAAAGCCAAGTGGTTACAGAAAGGCAAAAGAGCAGTTACATTGAATTCAACCCTGGGGGAAGGGTCTTTTCACTGCAAGGGGAGGAGGGGTACTCTTACACAACAAAAGAGCAGTTAATTATTTAAAGACTGGGGGGGGGGTCTTTCAGGTCCAATAAAAAGTGTTTAATAAATAGCATAGTATGGTAGTGAATTTGGAGGCTTAGAAGGAAGAGAATATTTTTCAAATTCATTTCGTCTAAGTTAACCCCTCCCTTTTTTGCGAGAAAAATCTTAAGTTTTCTCATTGCAATGCTACACTCTCTGACGTTTGCTGATATGGGAGAGGGGGGTCATCTACCTCTTTTTCTACAAGAAAAGAGCGTGGTTTAAGAAGTGACAAACTGAGACAAGATGGCGGGGAAGTAGGAGGAGGCGCCCTTTCAACCTGTGCCCTAAAGTGAGCTGATTACCTTCCAAAGAATTCCTATCACTCACGAAATCAGCCTGAGATCAGAATTATACACGTCTGGATCTCTACCAGAGCAGAAGACACTAGTGGGAAGGTAAAGCAGAGTGGGAAAGTCAGTATGATATCAGAAGATAAACAAAAGGGGTAGAGAGCCACCAGAGGTGACCCGTTGCAAAGTAATATCCCAATACGAGAGCTCCCTGCGCCTGGGGACCAGCATTAACTCAGGAGTCTGGTAGAAAGCACTCAAAAAGAGCAAAGGATCACGGGGGGAAACTGCAGGAATCGGGGTTTTAGGGTCAGGGGTTTAATTCCCCAGACCCAGGACCACCACCCCTGGTACAGAGCCAGAGAGAGTGCGCACCTGAACCACCAGCGCACCTGAGAGTGCATGGTGCCTGGCACCTGTGAGGGGCTGAGAGCCTCGTCAGCCAACAGAAACACAGAGTTTTTGCAGTCCCCATGCAAGTGCCCTGCCATGCCATTAGAGACCTGAGAGAGGTGTGCACAGGCGCCAGCAGGGTGCTCTCAGACCAGAAAGACCAGGCACTCCCAGCCCGGGCCAGCGGGAAAATCTCAGTGTTAGATCACTGCTTGGAACCTCTCTGGCAGTCTGGAACTGCCCTGACAGCCACCGCTGCCATGGTTTTGGGTACAAGCAAAAAATCCTGAGTCCCTAGGGACCACAACGGGGAACCTGCTCTGTCAGTGGCCAAGGGGGGATTTATTTGGGCTCTGCAGCCAGACTGAGGGGGAGGTCAGGATGCAGTTTGCTTTCCTCTAAACCTACAAAAACCATCAAAAGCAGTCAAGGCGAGAGAGAAAAACAAGAGTGAACAAATATAAAAACTCCAGAGAACAAAAGCCTGAAAAAAAACAGTTTCCTCAGAGCCCACCCCCTTGAGGGGGGCAGGAGGACTTAACTCAGAGAACATCATTGACTGAAAACCCACTTGGCAGGCCCCTCCACTAGAAAACCAACCAGGAAAGGAAAAAAAAAAAAAAAAAAAAGACAAGAGAACAACCACCACTACTTCATAGGTCAATTTTTATTATTAATTCGATCCCACTATTCTAGCTCATTTTTTATATAGATAATTTTTTATTATTATATAGATAATTTTTTAACCTATTTACTGCCACAGTGAGATGTCCAGTAAATCAAATTCTGTAATAACTTTCTAACCTGAACTTTTTGTTCAGGTGTTTTCCTTTTGCATTTCTATTTTTAAATTTCATTTTTTTTTTAAATTTTAGTTTAGTTTAGTCTAGTTCATTTATTTTTTAATTTCTGTTTTCTAATATTCATATAGGGTTAAACTTGAAGGTAATCCCCTTTCCCCAATCAATGCGACCCCTATAGGTAAACCAATTCCAAATCCCCCTTTATCTTAGGAAAGTTGAGTCCTTTAACAAAGATATAAAAGTACACCCAGGAAGAATCAAAACAACCTTCCTCACCCACACTGAGAATTTACAACCACTCTCCCATCTTTTTCTTCCACCAGTATTTCTGTGTTTTTGTGTTTGTCCTAATAGTATATAAATCTTACACTCGGGGTACTTTTTGATGAGTTTATTCCTTTATTTGCATATATATATATATATATATATATATATATATATATATATATAATTTTTTCTCTCTCTTGTCATATACTTTTATCAGTCTTTTTGTTTGTCTGTTTTTCTTTGTATACTTCATAAATCTTACCTTGGGGCACATTTGGGCTGAAACTACTCTTTTATCTTCCCTTTTGTTCCTGTCTCTCTCTCTCTCTCTCACTCTCTCTCTCTTTTATTTTCCTTTTCTTTTCCTCTCATTTGGGTGGGGATCCCTGATTGCTCAGAAGCATTCCAGGGTGCACCTTGACTGCACCAGAGTGGATATATCCAGCTACACACATTCAACCTTCTCTCACCAAAATGATTAGGAGGAGGAATGCCCAACAGAAGAAAAATACAGTGGATGGGCCTTCTGCAACAGAACTAACTGCTACAAACCTAGACAATATGTCAGAAAGAGAATTCAGGCTAACAATTATCCAGGCAATAGCTAGGTTGGAGAAAGCCATGGGTGACCAAACAGAATTGATTAGGGCCAAATTGAAAACGACCAGAGATCATGTTTTCAATATTAGGGAAGAGCTGAAAGCTACCAGGGATGAGCTTCACAATGCTCTCAATGAGTTCCAATCTAATCTAAATTCTCTCAAAGCTACAGGAACTGAGACAGAAGATAAAATTAGTGATCTGGAAGACAAAAAGATAGAGAGAAAAGATCAGGAGGAAGCCTGGAACAAACAGCTTAGAAGCCACGAAAACAGAATCAGGGAAATAAATGATGTCATGAAACGTTCGAATGTCAGAATTATTGGAATCCCTGAAGGGGAGGAGAGAGAAAGAAAGAAGTCTAGAAGATATAGTGGAACAAGTTCTTCATGAAAATTTTCCCAATCTCCTGAATGGAACCAGTGTTCATGTACTAGAGGCCAAACGGCTTCCCCCCAACATTACAGATTCTCAAAAGTCCTCGAAACACCTAATAGTAAGAATGAAGTATTATAATTGTAGCAGAATCTCTTGAAAGCAGCTAGGACAAAGAAGCTCCTTACGTACAGAGGAAAGCCCATCAGAATAACATCAGACCTGTCCACAGAGACCTGGCAAGCCAGAAAGGGCTGGCAAGATATATTCAGGGCACTGAATGAGAAGAACATGCAGCCAAGAATAATTTATTCAGCAAGACTGACATTCAAAATGGTTGGAGAGAGAAAGAGTTTCCAAGACCAGCAAGGCTTAAAAGACTATGCAAATACCAAGCTGATACTGCAGG
Organism: Mustela nigripes; assembly: GCF_022355385.1. NCBI lineage: Eukaryota > Metazoa > Chordata > Mammalia > Carnivora > Mustelidae > Mustela > Mustela nigripes. Next base: position 152,415,154 of record NC_081568.1, on the reverse strand, counting down.
AAATATTAAGGGGGTTCTATAAAAGAGGAAAAAGCCCAAGAATAGCATTGAACAGAAATATAGAGACAATATAAAGAAAGAAAGACTTCAAAAGTAACATGATGTCAATAAAAACATATCTATCAATAATCACTCTCAATGTGAATGGCCTCAATGTGCCTGTAAAGCGGCACAAGGTTGCAAATTGGATAAAACGACAGGAACCATCCACATGTTGTCTACAAGAGACCCATTTTGAACCTAAAGATACACCCAGACTGAAAGTGAAGGAATGGAGAAGCATCTTCCATGACTATGGGCCAAAAAAGAAGGCCAGGGTAGCGATTTTCATTTCAGACAAATTAGATTTTAAACTAAAGACTGTAGTCAGAAATACAGAAGGACACTACATCGTTCTCAAAGGGACTATCCACCAAGATGATCTAACAATTGTAAATATCTCTACCCCCAATATGGGAGCAGCCAATTACTTAAGAAAACTGTTAATCAAGATAAAGAGTCATATTGATATGAATACATTAATATTAGGAGTCCTTAACACACATCTATCAGAAATAGACAAATAATTGAAGCAGAAAATCAATAAAGAAATAAGAGCATTGAATGACACATTGGACCAGATGGACCTCATAGATATGTTCAGAACATTCCATCTTAAAACAACAGAATACTCATTCTTCTCCAGTGCACATGGAACCTTCTCCAGAATAGAGCACATACTGGGTCACAAATCAGGACTGAGATTATTCCCTGCACATCTCAGATCAGAATGCTTTGAAACTGGAGCTCAATCAGAAGGAAAAGTTCGGGAGGAACTCAAACACCTGGGTGCTAAAGACCACCTTGCTTAAGAATGCTTGGATCAACCAGGAGATCAAAGAAGAACTGAAACAATTCATGGAAACCAATGAGAATGAAGACGCTTCTGTTCAAAAGCTATGGCATACAACAAAGGCGGTTCTAAGGAAGAAATACATAGCCATCCAAGCCTCCCTCAAAAAAATTGAAAAATCCAGAATACAGCAGCTGTCTCTACACCTTAAAGAATTGGAGAATCAACAACAAATCAAACCAACTCCACACATAAGAAGGGAAATCATCAAGATTAGAGCTGAGATCAATGAGGTAGGAACCAGAGATACAGTAGAATGTATCAATGAACCTAGAAGCTGGTGTTTTGAAAGAATCAATAAAATCGATAAACCATTGGCCACACTCATGGAAAATAAAAGAGAGAAAGCGCAAATTCATAAAATTATGAATGAAAAGGGAGAGATCACAACTAACACCAAGGAAGTAGAAACAATCATCAGAGGTTATTATCTACAGTTATATGTCAATAAGCTAAGCAACCTAGATGAAATGGATGCATTCCTGGAAAACTATAAACTCCCAAAATTGAATCAGGAAGAAATTGACAACCTGAATAGACTGATATCTAGTAACCAGATTGAAGCAGTGATCAAAAACCTCCCAAAAAACAAGAGCCCAGGACCTGATGGATTCCCTGGAGAATTCTACCAAACTTTCAAAGAAGACTTAACACCTATTCTCCTGAAGCTGGATCAAAAAATTGAAGCAGAAGGAAAACTTCCTGACTCTTTCTATGAAGCCAGCATTACCCTGATCTCCAAACCAGGCAAAGACCCTAACAACAAGGAGAATTTCAGACCAATATCATTAATGAATATGGATGCTAAGATTCTCAACAAGATCCTAGCAAACAGGATCCAATAGCACATTAAAAAGATTATCCACCATGACCAAGTGGGATTCATCCCCGGGCTACAAGGATGTTTCAACATTCACAAATCAATCAATGTGATAGAACAAATTAATATGAGAAGAGAGAAGAACCACATAGTCCTCTCAATCGATGCAGAAAAAGCATTTGACAAAATTCAGCATCTGTACCTAATCAAAACGCTTCAATGTATAGAGATAGAGGAAACATTCTTGAACTTCATCAAATCTATCTATGAAAGACCCACAGCAGCAAATATCATCCTCAATGGGAAAAAGCTTGCAGCCTTCCCATTTAGATCAGGAAGACGACAAGGTTGCCCAATCAAACCACTCTTGTTCAACATAGTATTACAAGTCCTAGCAACAGCAATCAGACAACAAAGAGAAACAAAAGGTATCCAAATTGGCAATGAAGAATTCAAACTCTCTCTCTTTGCAGATGACATGATTCTTTATATGGAAAATCCACAAGACTCCACCCCCACATTACTAGAACTCATACAGCAATTCAGCAACATGGAAGGATACAAAGTCAATGTACAGAAATCAGTGGCTTACTTATACACTAACAATGAAAATACAGAAAGGGAAATTAGAGAATAGATTCCACTTACTATAGCACCAAGAAACATAAGATACCTGGGAATAAACCTAACCAAAGAGGTAAAGGATCTGTATTCAAGGAACTACAGAACACTCATGAAAGAAATCAAAGAAGACACAAAAAGATGGAAGTCCATTCCCTGCTCTTGGATAAGAAGAATAAACATTGATAAAATGTTTATACTGCCTAGAACAATCTATACTTTTAATGCTGTTCTGATCAAAATTCCACCAGTATTATTCAAAGAGCTGGAGGAAATAATCCAGAAATTTGTATGGAATCAGAAGAGACCCCAATTCACTAAGAAAATGTTGAAAAACAAAAATAAAACTGGGGGTGTCACGTTACCTGATTTCAAGCTTTACTACAAAGCTGTGGTCACCAAGACAGCATGGTACTGGCATAAGAACAGACATATAGACCAGTGGAATAGAGTAGAGAGCCCAGATATGGACACTCAACTCTATGGTCAAATAATCCTTGACAAAACAGGAAAAAATATACAGAGGAAAAAAGACAGTCTCTTCCATAAATGATGCTGGGAAAACTGGACAACTATATATAGAAGAATGAAACTCGACCATTCTCTTACACCATACACAAAGATAAACTCAAAATGGATAAAAGATCTCAACGTGAAACAGGAATCCATCAGAACTGTAGAGGAGAACATAGGAAGTAACCTCTTCAATATCAGCCACAGAAACTTCTTTCAAGATGTATCTCCAAAGGCAAAGGAAACAAAAGCGAAGATGAACTTTTGGGACTTCATCAAGATTGAAAGCTTCTGCACAACAAAGGAAACAGTCAAAGAAACAAAGAGGCAACCCACAGAATGGGAGAAGATATTTACAAATGACAGTACAGATAAAAGGTTGATATCCAGCATCTATAAAGAACTCTTCAAACTCAGCACACACAAAACAGACAAGCATATCAAAAAATGGGCAGAATATATGAACAGACACTTCTCCAACCAAGACATACAAATGGCTATCAGACACATGAAAAAATGTTCATCATCACTAGTCCTCAGGGAGATTCAAATTAAAACAACATTGAGATACCACCTTACAACAGTTAGAATGGCCAAAATTAGCAAGACAGAAAAAACATGTGTTGGAGGGGATGTGGAGAAAGGGAACCCTCTTCCACTGTTGGTGGGAATGCAAGTTGCTGCAGCCACTTTGGAGAACAGTGTGGAGATTCCTCAAGAAATTAAAAAAATAGCTTCCCAATGACCCTGCCATTTCACTACTGGGTATTTACCCCAAAGATACAGATGTCGTTAAAAGAAGGGCCATCTGTACCCCCACGTTTATAGCAGCAATGGCAACGGTCAACAAAGTGTGGAAAGAACCAAGATGCTCTTCAATGCATGAATGGATAAGGAAGATGTGGTCCATATACACTATGGAGTGTTATGCCTCCATCAGAAACTTTTTTATGCCTCCATAAGGAGGCATAAAAGGATAAAGAAGATGTGGTCCATATACACTATGGAGTATTATGCCTCCATCATAAATTTTTGTAGCAACATGGATGGGACTGGAAGAGATTATGCTGAGTGAAGTAAGTCAAGCAGAGAGAGTCAATTATCATATGGTTTCTCTTATTTGTGGAGCATAGCAAATAGCATGGAGGACAAGGTGGGACGGAGAGGAGAAGGGAGTTGAGGAAAATTGGAAGGGGAGGTGAACCATGAGAGATTATGGACTCAGAAAAACAATCTGAGGGTTTTGAAGGGGCGGGGGTGGGAGGTTGGGGTAACCAGATGGTGAGTATTAGAGCGGGCACGGATTTCATGGAGCACTGGGTGTGGTGCAAAAACAATAAATACTGTTATGCTGACAAAAATAAATAATATTTTTTAAAAAAGAAAAATATAGAGAATATTATTTTGTTCCAGCAAGAGAAGATCAATATCCAACTGAATATATCTGAATATATTAAAGAAATCTATAGATATATAAATTTAAAGATTATCATTTAAAAAACAAGATAATATATAGTAAGGATTAGAGACATATTTTTCGTAGTGCGGTTATAAAAATTTATACCAAAAAGTCTATATTGATACTGAAAAGAATGTAAGACTTCTAAAAAAATGTATTTATAACTTGCCTGGACAAACAGCCATAAATATGGTTTAATTTGCATGGCATACATAGTTGAAATTAGAGGTGGATAATAAGGTTTTTTAAATGTTATTTTATTTTTTCAGTGTTCCTAGAATCATTGTTTATATACAACACCCAGTGCTCCATGCAATATGTGCCCTCTGTAATACCCAGCACCAGGCTCACCTAATCCCCCACTCCTCACACCTCCAAAACCCTCAGTTTGTTTTTCGGAGTTCACAGTATCTCATGTTTCATCTCCCCCTCGGATTTCCTGCAATTCACTTTTCCTTTCCTTCTCCTAATGTCCTCCATGCTATTCCTTATCTTATACAAGTAATTGAAACCATATGATAATTGATTCTCTCTGCTTGACTTATTTCACTCAGCATAATCTCCTCCAATCCTGTTAAGGATTGTTAATGTTAATGCAACATGTTAATACAAAAGTGGGATATTCATCTTTTCAGATGGAGGCATAAAATTCCATAGTAAATATGGACCATATCTTCTTACACTTTCATCTACTGAAGGGCATTGAGGCTCTTTCCACAGTTTGGCAATTGTGGGCATTGCTGCTATGAATGTTGGGGGTACAGATGGACCTTATTTTCACTACATCTGTATATTTGGGGTAAATACCCAGTAGTGCAATTGCAGGGTCATTGGGTAGCTCTATTTTTAGTTTCTTAAGAAATCTCAGCATTGTTTTCCGAAGTGGCTGCACAAACTTGCATTCCCACCAACACTATAAAAGGAATCCCCATTCTCCACATCCTCTCCAACAAATGTTGTTTACTTTCTTGTTAATTTTGGCCATTCTAACTGGTGAAAGGTGGTGTCTCAATGTGGTTTTGATTTGAATCTCCCTGATGGCTAAAGGTGATGAGCATTTTTTCACATGTCTCTTAGCCATTTATATGACTTCATTGCAGAAGTGTCTGTTCATGTCTTCTGCCCATTTGTTGATGTGATTATCTGTATTTTGAGTGTTCAGTTTGAGTTGAGTTGAGTTTATCGATTTTGGATATCAGTCCTTTGTCTGTAATTTCATTTGTGAATATTTTCTCCCATTCTGTGGGTTGCCTCTTTGTCTTGTTTACTGTTTTCTTTGCTGTGCAGAAGTTTTTATTTTGATGAAATTCCAAAAGTTCATTTTCTCTTTTCTTTCCTTTGCCTTTGAAGACATGTCTTGAAAGAAGTTTCTGTGGTTGATGACACAGATGTTACTGCCTATGTTCTCCACTACAATTTTAATAGATATCCATTTCAAGTTTATCTTTGTGTATGATGTAAAGTAATGGTCACGTTTCATTCTTCTATACATAGCTGTCTATTTTCCCCAGCATATTTATTGAAGACACTTTCTTTTATCCACTTGATCTTTCTTTTTTTTTTTTTTTCTGTTTTGTAGAAGATATTTGACCATAGAGTTGCAGGTCCATATCTGGACTCTCTACTCTGTTCTTTTTTTTTTTTTTTTT
>NC_081568.1:152341096-152409100 GCF_022355385.1 Mustela nigripes | reverse complement strand
TGTGAGATTAAGAGTCACTTATGGTTTGTCTCCCTCCCAATCCCATCTTGTTTCATTTATTATTCTTCTACCCACTTAAGCCTCCATGTTGCATCACCACTTCCTCATATCAGGGAGATCATATGATAGTTGTCTTTCTCTGCTTGACTTATTTCGCTAAGCATGATATGCTCTAGTTCCATCCATGTTGTTGCAAATGGCAAGATTTCATTTCTTTTGATGGCTGCATAGTATTCCATTGTGTATATATACCACATCTTCTTGATCCATTCATCTGTTGATGGACATCTAGGTTCTTTCCATAGTTTGGCTATTGTGGACATTGCTGCTATAAACATTCGGGTGCATGTGTCCCTTTGGATCACTACATTTGTATCTTTAGGGTAAATACCCAATAGTGCAATTGCTGGGTCATAGGGCAGTTCTATTTTCAACATTTTGAGGAACCTCCATGCTGTTTTCCAGAGTGGCTGCACCAGCTTGCATTCCCACCAACAGTGTAGGAGGGTTCCCCTTTCTCCACATCCTCGCCAGCATCTGCCATTTCCTGACTTGTTGATTTTAGCCATTCTGACTGGTGTGAGGTGATATTTCATTGTGGTTTTGATTTGTATTTCCCTGATGCCGAGTGATATGGAGCACTTTTTCATGTGTCTGTTGGCCATCTGGATGTCTTCTTTGCAGAAATGTCTGTTCATGTCTTCTGCCCATTTCTTGATTGGATTATTTGTTCTTTGGGTGTTGAGTTTGCTAAGTTCTTTATAGATTCTGGACACTAGTCCTTTATCTGATATGTCGTTTGCAAATATCTTCTCCCATTCTGTCAGTTGTCTTTTGATTTTGTGAACTGTTTCCTTTGCTGTGCAAAAGCTTTTGATCTTGATGAAATCCCAATAGTTCATTTTTTCCCTTGCTTCCCTTGCCTTTTGCGTTGTTCCTAGGAAGATGTTGCTGCGGCAGAGGTCGAAGAGGTTGCTGCCCGTGTTCTCCTCAAGGATTTTGATGGATTCCTTTCGTACATTGAGGTCCTTCATCCATTTTGAGTCTATTTTTGTGTGTGGTGTAAGGGAATGGTCCAATTTCATTTTTCTGCATGTGGCTGTCCAATTTTCCCAGCACCATTTATTGAAAAGGCTGTCTTTTTTCCATTGGACATTCTTTCCTGCTTTGTCGAAGATTAGTTGACCATAGATTTGAGGGTCTATTTCTGGGCTCTCTATTCTGTTCCATTGATCTATGTGTCTGTTTTTGTGCCAGTACCATGCTGTCTTGATGACGACAGCTTTGTAATAGAGCTTGAAGTCCGGAATTGTGATGCCACCAACGTTGGCTTTCTTTTTCAATATCCCTTTGGCTATTCGAGGTCTTTTCTGGTTCCATATAAATTTTAGAATTATTTGTTCCATTTCTTTGAAAAAGATGGATGGTACTTTGATAGGAATTGCATTAAATGTGTAGATTGCTTTAGGTAGCAGAGACATTTTCACAATATTTATTCTTCCAATCCAGGAGCATGGAACATTTTTCCATTTCTTTGTGTCTTCCTCAATTTCTTTCATGAGTACTTTATAGTTTTCTGAGTATAGATTCTGTGTCTCTTTGGTTAGGTTTATTCCTAGGTATCTTATGGTTTTGGGTGCAATTGTAAATGGGATTGACTCCTTAATATCTCTTTCTTCTGTCTTGCTGTTGGTGTAGAGAAATGCAACTGATTTCTGTGCATTGATTTTATATCCTGACACTTTACTGAATTCCTGTATAAGTTCTAGCAGTTTTGGAGTGCAGTCTTTTGGGTTTTCCACATATAGTATCATATCATCTGCGAAGAGTGATAATTTGACTTCTTCTTTGCCGATTTGGATGCCTTTAATTTCCTTTTGTTGTCTGATTGCTGACGCTAGGACCTCTAGTACGATGTTGAATAGCAGTGGTGATAATGGACATCCCTGCCGTGTTCCTGACCTTAGCGGAAAAGCTTTCAGTTTTTCTCCATTGAGAATGATATTTGCGGTGGGTTTTTCATAGATGGCTTTGATGATATTGAGGTATGTGCCCTCTATCCCTACACTTTGAAGAGTTTTGATCAGGAAGGGATGTTGTACTTTGTCAAATGCTTTTTCAGCATCTATTGAGAGTATCATATGGTTCTTGTTCTTTCTTTTATTGATGTGTTGTATCACATTGACTGATTTGCGGATGTTGAACCAACCTTGCAGCCCTGGAATAAATCCCACTTGGTCGTGGTGAATAATCTTTTTAATGTACTGTTGAATCCTATTGGCTAGTATTTTGTTGAGTATTTTCGCATCTGTGTTCATCAAGGATATTGGTCTATAGCTCTCTTTTTTGGTGGGATCCTTGTCTGGTTTTGGGATCAAGGTGATGCTGGCCTCATAAAATGAGTTTGGAAGTTTTCCCTCCATTTCTATTTTTTGGAACAATTTTAGGAGAATAGGAATTGGTTCTTCTGTAAATGTCTGGTAGAATTCCCCTGGGAAGCCGTCTGGCCCTGGGCTTTTGTTTGTTTGGAGATTTTTAATGACTGTTTCAATCTCCTTACTGGTTCTAATGGTCTATGTGTTTGCTTTTGTGCCAGTACCAGCTTGGTGATCACTGCTTTGTAGTAAACCTTGAAACCAGATAACTTGATGCCCCAGTTTTTCTTTTTCTTTTTTTTCTTTTCAATATTTCCTTGGTGATTCAGTGTATTTTCTGATCCCAGACAAATTTCAGGATTAGTTGTTCCAGTACTTTGAAAAATGCTGCTTGTTTTTTGTTCCAGATGGCATTGAAGGTATAGTTTGCTCTCAGCAGCATAGACATTTTAACAATGTTTATTCTTTTGATCTATGAGCATGGAACACTTCTCCATCTTTTAGTGTCTCCTTCAATTTCCTTCATGAGTGTTCTGCAGTTCCTCAAATACAGATCATTTACCTGTTTGGGTAGGTTTATTCCTAGGTTCTCTTAGTGTTTTCAGTGCTATTATAAGTGGAATCAATTCTCTAATAGCTCTTTCTATGGGTTCATTCTTAGTGTATAAGAAAGAAACTGATTACTGTACAATGATTTTGTATCCTGGTACATTATTGATTGTTGTTTGAGTTCTAGCTATTTGGGGCTGGAGTCCTTTGGGTTTACCACATAAAATATCTCATCTGTGAGGAGAGAAATTTTGACTTCTTTTTTGCCAATTTGAATACCTTTTAATTTTTTTTTTCATGACTGATTGCTGTTGCTATAATTTCTAGTACTATGTTGAACAAGAGTGGTCAAATTGGGTATTTTTTTCTTGATCCTGACCTCCACATGAAGGCAGTTAGCTTTTTCCCATTGAGAATAACATTTCTGTGGGTTTTTCTTTGGTGGATTTTATGAAGTTGAAGAATATTCCCTCTATCCCTAAATTTTGAAAACTTTTAATCAGGAAAATATACTGTATTTTGTCAAATGTTTTTTCTGCATCAACTGAGTGGAACATATCATCCTTCTTTTTTCTCATTCTGATCTGTTCTTTCACACTGATTGATTTGTGAATGTTGAACCACCCTTGCATCCCAGGGGTGAATCCACCTGGTAACAGTGGATAATATTTTAATTATTGAAGAATCCAATAATTATTAATTATTATTATCAGTTAATTAATCCACTGGATCCTATTAGGTTGGATCTTGTTGAGAATCTTGGCATCTATATTCATCATGGATATTGGTCTGAAATTCTCCTTTTTTATGGGGTCTTGGCCTTGTTTTTGGACCAGGGTAATAATGCTAGCTTCATAGAAAGAACCTGGAGGTTTTCTTTCAGTTTCTGTTTTTTGGAAACAGCTTCAGGAGAATAGGTATTCTTCTTCTTTTAATGTTTGGTTGAATTCCCCGGGAAATCCATCATGTCTTGTGCTCTAGTTTTGTGGAAGCTTTTTGATCACTACTTCAATCTCGTTACTAGACATTTGGTCTGTTCGGGTTGTCAGTTTCTTCCAGTTTCAGCTTTGGAAGTTTATATCTTTTCAGGAATCCATCCATTTCTTCTAGGTTGATTATGTTATTGGAATGTAATGTTGATAAAAATTATGATTGTTTCTATTTCTTTGGTGTTGGTTGTGACCCCTCCCTTTAATTCACATTATTAATTCAGGTCCTCTCTCTTTTCTTTTGGATTAATTTGGCCAGTGGTTTATTGATCTTATTAATTCTTTCAAATAGCCAGCTTCTGGTTTCATTGATGTGTTCTACTGTATCTCTAATTTCTAACTCATTGATCTCTGTTCTAATCTTGGTTATTTCTCTTCTTGTGCATGTAGCATAAGTTGCTGTTGATTTTCCAGTTCTTTAAGGCATAAAGGGAGCTGGTATATCCTGGATTTTTTCAGTTTCTTTGAGTGAGGCTTGTGTGGCTTTGTATTTTCCCCTCCAGACCACTGTTGCCATATCCCATAGGTTTTGGACAAATGTGTCTTCATTCTAATCAGTTTCTAAGAATTGTTTAAGTACTTCTTTGATTTTCTGGTTGATCCATTCTTGGACAGGATGGTCTTTAGCTTCCAGGTGTTTAAATTCCTTCCAAATTTTTTCTTATGGTTGAGTTCCAGTTTCAAAGCACTGTGGTCTGAGAATATGCAGGAAATAATCTCAATCTTTTGGTATCCCTTGAGCCCTGATTTGTGACCTAGTGTGTGGTTGACTCTGGAGAAAGTTCCATGTGAGCTCAAGAATAATGTATAGTCCATTGTTTTAGGGTGGAATGTTCTGTATATATTTATGAGGTCCATCTGATCCAATGTGTCATTCAAAGCTCTTGTTTCTTTCTTTTTTTTTTCCTCTTGTATGACCTGTATGTTACTGAGTGGAGTGTTAAGATCCCCTACAATTAATGTGTTTATATCAGTATAACTTATTATTTTGATTAACAGTTGACTTATGTAGATGGCTGATCCCATAGTGGGGGCATAAATATTTAGTCTTGCTTGATCTTCTTGATGGGTAGACCCTTTAAGAATGACGTAGTGCCCTTATGTATCTCTGACTACAGTCATTAGCCTAATATTTATTATATCTGATATGAAAATCACTATGCCAGCTTTCTTTTGAGGCCTGTTGGCATGAAGGATGGCTCTCCATCCCTTCATTTCAGTCTGAGTGTATCTTACAGTTATCAATGTGTCTCTTGTAGATAGTATATGGATGAGCACTGTCGTTTTATCCAATAACAGCCCTATTCCATTTTATGGGAACATTTAAGCCATTCACAATGAGAGTGATTATCAAAAGATAAGTTTTTATTGACCTCATGTTGCCTGTGAAGTCCTTGTTTCTAGAGATTGTCTCTGTAAATTTCTGCTCTCTGTCACTCTTAGGGTCTTTCTTCTTTTATGGACACTCCCCCATTAATATTTCTTGTAGTGGCTGCTTGGTGGTCATATACTCTTTGAAACATTTCCAGTCTTGGAAGCTCTTTATCTCTCTATCCATTCTGAATGTCAGCCTTCTTGGATAAAGTATTCTTGGCTGCATGTTCTTTTCATTTAGTTCCCTGAGCACTTTCTGACTTTCCATGGTTCAGGGGACAGATCTGACATTATTCTGATGTCCCTTCCTCTGTATGTTGGGAATCTCTTCCCCTAGCTGTCCTTAGTACCTTGTGTCTAAAATTATTATTTGTGAATTCCACAGTCATGTGTCTGGAGGTTTTTCTAGATTCCTTGATCTTGTGAGATGACCTTTCTGTCTTTAGGACATGAACCCTTAATGCATTCCCCTTATTGGGGAAATTTTCATCCAGAATTTGTTCGAGTATATATTCTTGTCTTCTCTCCTTCTCCACTTCCTCAGGAATCCCAATAATTCTTATGTTGGAACATTTCATGGTGTCCTTTCCCCCCTAATTCTGTTTTCATGTCTAGTAAGCTGTTTGTTCCAGACCTCTTCCTGATCCTTCTTCTCTATCAGTTTGTCCTCTCAATCACTAATTCTATCTTCTGCCTTGATTACTCTAGCTGTTAGAGTATTTAGATAAGATTGGATCTCTTTGATTGCCTTTTTAACTTCTGCTATGTTGGTTCTCACTTCTGCCTTTAGAGATTCTATGTGATCACTAATGGTTTTCCCCAACCTAGTCATGGCCTGGAGAACTGTTACCCTGAATTCCCTTTCCAACATTCTATTTATGTCCATATCCAATAGTTCTGTGTTAGAAGGCACAGTCTCTATATAATTTTTCTGTTGGGTGTTCCTCCTAGTCACTTTTGGTGAGAGTTTGTTGAGAGGATGTTTAGCTGAATATATCAACCTTGATATAGGCAAGCTGCATCCTGGACATTTTTGAAGCAATCAGCAATCAGCAGCAAAGAGAGAAAAAAAAAAGAAAGAAAGAAAAAGAGAGAGAAAGAGAGAGACAGAGAGAGAGAGAGAGAAAAGAGAAAACCCAGCCAAAATGAGCCCCCAAATTAAGATTTATGAAGTATATAAGCAAAAACAAACAAAAAGACAAACAAAATAAATGAAGAGAAAAAAAATGAACCTAACCATAAGGAATCCCAGGAATAAGATTTATATAATGCCAGAATAAAATAGAATACACAGAAACACTGACAGAGGAATAAGATGAGAGGGTGGTTATGAATCCTTGATGAGGGTGAGAAAGGTTATTTTGGTTCTTCCTGGGTGACTCTTGATATCTTTGTTAAGGGGCTCAACTTTCCAGAGATAAATAGAAATTAAAACTGGTATGGGGTGCCTGGGTGGCTCAGTGGGTTAAGCCTCTGCCTTCAGCTCAGGTCATGATCCCAGGGTCCTGGGATCGAGCCCTGCATCAGGCTCTCTGCTCAGTGGGGTGCCTGCTTCCCCACCCCTGCCTGCTTCTCTGCCTATTTTTGATCTCTCTCTCTGTGAAATAAATAAATAAAATCTTTAAAAAAACTAGTTTATATACAGAGGTAGTATTGAATAGGCAAAAGGGACTACCTTTAAGCTTATATCTATATGTATATTAAAAAATGAAAAAAAAAAAGGAGAAAAAGAAAAAGAAACCCTGGCATATGAATGAAAAAAAGTTCAAGTTAAAAAGTTATTATGGAATATGTTGTAGTAAACCACTGGTTTTAACTGTAAGTAGGTTAAAAAATAAAAGAACAACAATCATGAGAATGAATTAAAAGTTATGTTGTATATAATAAACATGCAGATTTTAGGGCAATACCAGGAGCTTAATATATTCTTTTCCCATAATGTCGAGGTTTTTTCAGTTTCATTGGGACCCTGTGGTGTTGTCCTCTTGTTCTTTGGCTTGCCATTTGGGGGAATGTCCTGCTGAGTTGCCCTCCCTTCAGTCTTGCTTGGGTTGTGTTGCCCTGCAGGTTATCAAGGGGCTGAGTTCTGTGGAAATCTCTTCTTTGGGCTTTTGTTCCTGGAGGTTTTTGTTCTTTGGAGGCTTTTGGCTGCTTTTCAGAGGTTTAGTGGAAAGAAAACTGTCTGGGCCCAGATCCCCATCTCAGAGAGAAGCCTCAGTCTGTTCACCTCTGGGTGGGCCAGAACACACAGGTCACCTCTGCAAACTCCGCTGAATAGCACAACCTCCCACAGGCAGTGTGCACCCCAACCACTGTCCCAGTGGTCACCTGAGCCTCCTGCTTGTCTCTACACCCCCGTGCCACTAAAACTGCAAGTGATATTGATCCAGAGAGCCTGCTTCCAGTGGCTTCCTTTCTGGGACTACTGTGTGGACTTAAGACCCACACCAAGTGTGCTCAGACACAGTGGTTGTATAGGTCACAGAAGGTTGCCTCTGAGAGATCAGATATTGCATCAGGCTGGGCACATTCAGAGCCTGGGGCCAGTCACAGAAGGCTGCAATCATAGAGACTACTGGCTGGAGCCCACACCAGGCTCTTTCAGGCATGGGCAGGAGTGTGTCCAGCTGAGTGGCAGTGCAATCAGTGTAAAGCCACAAGCTCAGGGACCAGGGACTGGAGGCTCTGCCGGACCCTCTCTGGCATGCATGGTCATGGCAGTGACCATCCTGGGTCTGCAGACTTAGGCCTGTGCCCATGATTGCCTGATTATTCCAGTGGACCCTTAATATCTTTTGCTCTTTTTGAGTGCTTTTAAGCAGACTCCAAGTTAATGATTGTCTCCAATCAAAGGTCACTTTCAACTGGGGTATTACTTTCCAGTGGGTCACTTCTGGTGACTCCCTCCCTCTTCTGCTTATTCTTAGATATCAGTCTGAGCATTCCCACTCTGGTTTACCTCTCCACTGATGTCTTATGGCCCCATAGAGATCCAGAAATGTATAATATTCTATCTCAGTCTGATTCCATGGGAGTTCAGAATATTCTGGTAGGTAATTAGCACACTTTAGGGAACTTGTTGCAACATTGTCACCTACTTCTTTGCCATCTTGCTGCTCCTCCGTAATAAGATATTCTAAGGATACACCACAAAGGAAAAAGTCTTGGCGAGAAAGAAAAATATGTGTAATTAAAAATGAATATAAATTATGATCTCAAGACAAATTTTTATTGTGACAGGAATTGACTATCTTTGTGTGTTGTAGCCAGGAATTAGGCTGTCAATTGAGTAGCCTACACAGGATGCGGGAAGCCTGGATATGTTTTACATACTTCTATGACAAGTCATCTAAGACAAAATGGAAATTACTTTGTTCATGACCTCTTCTGTTATACATAGAAGAAATAAAAACTAATTACATGAAATCAGGGAAAACTTTTTACTCACTTACAGAGTTTAGTCCAAATATTCTCAGAGCTACACCATTTATTCCAGTTAAAAATATATTATTATTTTACCCTCTATATATGCACTTTATTTTTTTACTCACAACATTATGTTTTTCTGCATATTAATTCCTGAAATAGCCTAAATTAAAATAATGGGGTGACTTAAGTATTTTGCAAAATTTTTCTTTTGGCTGAATTTATGTTGTACCTGTTAATTCTCAATTTTGCCACTAAAGTCTTTATATGTCCTTTAGGGAATAGAAATAAAAAAACACAAAAATAAATAAATAAACAAATAAATAAAATTCAAAAAAAGAAAGTTATTGTAAATAAAATTTATATTTCAGTATGTGACAAAGTCTAAGGTAGCCTTCACTCTAAAAGTAAATAAAATTAAGAAAGAAAATTATTTTAACTTTGTAATTATAGATACAATTTGAATGGTAAATTTCTATTTGTGCTAATAATATACATTAAAATAGTAACAAAATATAACTCATTTATTTCTGTTTCCTATTTAAACTATGCTTGAAAGTACTTATTTTTAAATTTGTTTTATTTCTGATTACATAAATATATATTATAAAAGCTTGTTTATTTTGTCAATGAATTTGGTGGAAAGAAAATCTGTCCTTGGTGTATTTTAAATATATTTTTCTGGTTTACTGAATATATGTGTTAATCATTTTCAAATAACCATTATCACCTATTTCTAAAGGGATGCATATGTTCATAATGTAAAATATTAACATTTTTAAAATTTTTTTGCCTGCAAGAAAACACTGTGAGTAAGCTTATTATGCAATATCATGTATATTCTATTGCAGCAATTTTAAACTTAAAATTCACCATGAAATATGTGCATATTTAAGATTCTAAATCTTTAAAAACATCACAACACTTTGCAATCTTTGCAATCTACATTCACCAACGATTCAGAATATTTGCTTCTCCTTGAATCTTTATTATAGCTATTGTAAAATTTTCTAATACTTTCTTTTTTTTTCAGTTTTATAAATGGCTTTAATCTCAAGTGACCTCGGAACAAGGGAGAAACAAAAATGTTAAAACAAAAACAAAATGGAATTGATAACAAATCCATAACGCTTTTCAAAGGTAACAGGAATGATGATGATCTATGCCAACTTAGAGTGTTTGCATCTAGATTTAGATGAAGATTTACAAAAAGAAATGTCCAGTTGTGCTGTAGTCTCTGGTGAATGAGAACAGTCTCAAGTAGCTAAAAAGTTCTGAGCAGAATCTGTGACTCATCTCTAGCAAGAATTTGGGTAATCTGGAACACACTCTTATTCTTTTGGTTTTTTTAAATTTTTTTTTTATTTTTTTCAGTGTAACAGTATTCATTATTCTTGCACTACATCTAGTGCTCCATGATACATGCACTCTCCAATACCCACCACCAGAATCAACCAACCTTCCACCCCCCCAACCCCTTCAAAACCCTCAGATTGTTTTTCAGAGTCCATAGTCTCTCATAGTTCACAACCCCTTCTAATTTCCCTCAACTCCTTCTCCTCTCCATCTCCCCATTGTCCTCCATGCTATTTGTTATGCTCCACAAATAAGTGAAACCATATGATAATTGACTTTCTCTGCTTGACTTATTTCACTCAGCATAATCCCCTTCCAGTCCCATCCATGTTGCTACAAAAGTTGGGTATTCATCCTTTCTGATAGAGACATAATACTCCATAGTGTATATGGAACACATCCTCCTTATCCATTCGTCCATTGAAGGGCATCTGGGTTCTTTCCACAGTTTGGCAACTGTGATCATTGCTGCTATAAACATTGGGGTACAGATGGCCCTTCTTTTCACTACATCTGTATCTTTGGGGTAAATACCCAGGAGTGCAATGGCAGGGTCATAGGGAAGCTATATTTTTAATTTCTTGTGGAATCTCCACACTGTTCTCCAAAGTGGCTGCAGCAACTTGCATTCCCACCAACAGTGGAAGAGGGTTCCCCTTTCTCCACATCCCCTCCAACACATGTTGTTTCCTGTCTTGCTAATTTTGGCCATTCTAACTGGTGTAAGGTGATATCTCAATGTAGTTTTAATTTGAATCTCCCTGACGGCTAGTGATGATGAACATTTTTTCATGTGTCTGATAGCCATTTGTAGGTCTTGATTGGAGAAGTGTCTGTTCATATCTTCTGCCCATTTTTTGATATGCTTGTCTGTTTTGTGTGTGCTGAGTTTGAAGAGTTCTTTATAGATCCTGGATATCAACTTTTTGTCTATACTGTCATTTGAAAATATCTTCTCCCATTCCGGGGGTTGCCTCTTTATTTGGTGACTATTTCCTTTGCTGCGCAGAAGCTTTCGATCTTGATGAAGTCCAAAAAGTTCATCTTCGCTTTTGTTTCCTTTGCCTTTGGAGACATATCTTGAAAGAAGTTGCTACATAGACTACTGCCTATGTTCTCCTCTAGGATTCTGATGGATTCCTGTCTCACGTTGAGATCTTTTATCCATTTTGAGTTTATCTTTGTGTATGGTGTAGTAAGAGAATGGTCAAGTTTCATTCTACTACGTATAGCCGTCCAGTTTTTCCAGCACCATTTATGGAAGAGACTGTCTTTTTTCCTCTGTATATATTTTTTCTGTTTTGTCGAAGATTAATTGGCCATAGAGTTGAGGATCCATATCTGGGCTCTCTACTCTGTTCCAATGGTCTATGTGTCTGTTTTTATGCCAGTACCATGCTGTCTTGGTGATCACAGCTTTGTAGTAAAGCTTGAAATCAGGTAACATGATGCCCCAGTTTGATTTTTGTTTTTCAACATTTCCTTAGTGATTCAGGGTCTCTTCTGATCCCATACAAATTTTGGATTATTTGCTCCAGCTTTTTGAAAAATACCGGTAGAGTTTTAATCGCAAATGCATTAAAAGTATAGATTGCTCTAGGCAGTATAGACATTTTAACAATGTTTATTCTTCCAATCCAAGAGCATGGAATGGTCTTCCATCTTTTTGTGTCTTCTTCAATTTCTTTCATGGGTGTTCTGTAGTTCCTCGAGTACAGATCCTTTACCTCTTTGTTTAGGTTTATTCCCAGGTATCTTATGGTTCTTGGTGCTATAGTAAATGGAATCGATTCTCTAATATCCCTTTCTGTATTTTCATTGTCAGTGTATAAGAAAGCCACTGTTTTCTGTACATTGACTTTGTATCTTGCCATGTTACTGAATTGCTGTATGAGTTCCAGTAGTTTGGGAGTGGAGTCTTTGGGTTTTCCATATAAAGAATCATGTCATCTGTGAAGAGAGAGAGTTTGACTTCTTCATTGCCAATTTGGATACCTTTTATTTCTCTTTGTTGTCTGAGGGCTGTTGGCAGGACTTCTAATACTATATTGAGAAAGAGTGGTGAGAGTGGGCATCCCTGTCACGTTCCTGATCTCAACAGGAAGGCTGCAAGCTTTTTCCCATTGAGGATGATATTTGCTGTGGGTCTTTTATAGATAGATTTTATGAAGTTCAGGAATGTTCCCTCTATCCCTATACCTTGAAGCATTTTAATCAGGAACGGATGCTGGATTTTGTCAAATGCTTTTTTCTGCATTGATTGAGAGGTCCATATATTTGTGGTTCTTCTCTCTTATCTTAATGATTTGTTCAATCACATTGATTGATTTGCAAATGTTGAACTATCCTTGTATCCCAGGGATGAATCCCATGGTGGATTTTTTTTTAATGTGCTGTTGAATCCTGTTTGGTAGATTCTTTTTTTTTTTTTAATATTTTATTTATTTATTTGACAGAGAGAGATCACGAGTGGGCAGAGAGGCAGGCAGAGCGAGAGAGGAGGAAGCAGGCTCCCTGCTGAGCAGAGAGCCCGATGCGGGACTCGATCCCAGGACCCTGAGATTATGACCTGAGCCGAAGGCAGCGGCTTAACCCACTGAGCCACCCAGGCACCCTGTTTGCTAGATTCTTGTTGAGAATCTTAGTATCCATATTCATCAGTGATATTGGTCTGATTTTCTCCTTGTTGGTAGGGTCTTTGCATGGTTTGGGGATCAGAGTAATGCTGGCTTCATAGAAAGAGTCAGGAAGTTTTCCTTCTCCTTCAATTTTTGGAAACAGCTTCAGGAGAATAGGTTTTATTTCTTCTTTGAAAGTTTGGTAGAATTCCCCAGGGAATCCATCAGGTCCTGGGCTCTGGTTTTGGGGAGGGTTTTGATCACTGCTTCAATCTCGTTACTAGATATCGGTCTATTCAGGTTGTCAATTTCTTCCTGGTTCAGTTTTAGTACTTAATCGTTTTCCAGGAATGCATCCATTTCATCTAGGTTGCTTAGCTTATTGGCATAATCTGTAGATAATAACTTCTGATGGTTGTTTCTACTTCCTTGGTGTTAGTTGTTATCTCTCCCTTTTCATTCATAATTTTATGAATTTGGGCTTTCTCTCTTTTCTTTTCCATTAGTGTGGCCAATGGTTTATCGATCTTATTGATTCTTTCAAAACAACAGCTTCTAGGTTCATTGATATGTTTTACTGTATCTCTGGTTTCTACCTACCTCACTGATTTAAGCTCTAATCTTGATGATTTCCCTTCTTATGTGTGGAGTTGGTTTGATTTGTTGTTGATTCTCCAGTTCTTTAAGGTGTAGAGACAGCTGCTGTGTTCTGGATTTTTCAGGTTTTTTGAAGGAGGCTTGGATGGCTATATATTTTCCCCTTAGAATGCCTTTACTTTATCCCATAGGTTTTGGACCGATGTGTCTTCATTCTTTTTGGTTTCCATGAATTGTTTCAGTTCTTCTTTGATCTCCTGGTTGATCCAAGCATTCTTAAGCAAGGTGGTCTTTAGCTCCCAGGTGTTTGAGTTCCTCCCGACCTTTTCCTTCTGATTGAGCTCCAGTTTCAAAGCATTCTGATCTGAGAATGTGAAGGGAATAATCTCAGTCTTTTGGTATCGGTTAAATCCCAATTTCTGACCCAGTATGTGGTCTATTCTGGAGAAGGTTCCATGTGCACTTGAGAAGAATGAGTATTCTGTTGTTTTAGGGTGGAATGTTCTGTATATATCTATGAGGTCCATCTGGTTCAGTGTGTCATTCAATGTTCTTGTTTCTTTATTGATTTTCTGCTTTGATCATCTGTCTACTTCTCAGAAAGGCGTGTTAAGATCTCCTAGTATTAATGTGTTCATATCAATATGACTCTATCTTGATTAACAGTTTTCTTAAGTAATTGGCTGCTCCCATATTGGGGGAATAGATATTTACAATTGTTAGATCATCTTGGTGGATAGTCCCTTTAAGGATTATGTAGTGTCCTTCTGTATCTGACTACAGTTTTTAATTTCAATCTAATTTATCTGATATGGGAATCGCTACCCCTGCCTTCTTTTGAGGCCCATTGACATGAAAGATGCTTCTCCGTCCCTTCACTTTCAGTATGGTTGTATCTTTAGGTTCAAAATTGGTCTCTTGTAGACAACATATGGATGGGTCCTGTCGTTTTATCCAATCTGCAACCCTGTGCCATTTTATGGGCGCATTTAGGCCATTCACATTGAGAGTGATTATTGATAGATACGTTTTTATTGACATCGAGTTACCTTTGAAGTCTTTCTGTAGATTGTCTCTATATTTCTGTTCAATGCTATTCTTAAGATTTTTTCCTCTTTTATAATATCCCCCTTAATATTTCCTGCAGTGTCAGCTTGGTGGTTGCATAGTCTTTTAAGCCTTGCCAGTCTTGGAAACTCTTTATCTCTCCATCAATTTTGAATGTCAGTCTTGCTGGATAAAGTATTCTTGGCTGCATGTTCTTCCTTTTAGTGCCCTGAATATATCTTGCCAGCCCTTTCTGGCTTGCCAGGTTTCTGTGGACAGATCTGATGTTATTCTGATAGGCTTTATTCCTTAAGTAAGAAGTCTCTTTGTCCTAACGGCTTTCAAGAAATTATATCTACAATTATGATTTCTCAATTTGAGTATCAGGTGCCTTGATGTTTTTCTGGAATCTATAATCTTGGGTGGAGACCATTCGGCCTCTAGTACATGAACACTGGTTCCATTCAGGAGATTGGGAAAATTTTTATGAATTTTAGACTTCTTTCTTTCTCCTCCAATTCAGGGATTCCAATAATTCTGATGTTGGAATGTTATATGGCATCATTTATTTCCCTGATTCTGTTTTTGTGGCTTCTAAGCTGTTTTTTCCAGGCTTACACCTGATACTTTCTCCCTGTCTGTTTGTCCTCCAGATCACTAATTCTATCTTCTCTCTCAGTTACCCTAGCTTTTAAAGAATTTAGATTAGACTGGAACTCATTGAGAGCTTTGTGAACCTTTCCCCTGGTAGTTTTCAGCTCAGCCCTAACATTGTGAACATTTTCTCTGGTTGCCTTCAGTTTGGCCTTAATCAATTCCATTTGGTCATCCATGTCTTTCTCCAACCTAGCTATTGCCTGGATAATTGTTATCCTGAATTCTCTTTCCAACATATTGTCTATGTTTATAGCCATTAGCTCTGTTGTAGAAGGCCCATCCTCTGTATTTTTCTTCTGTTGGGCATTTCTCCTCCTAGTCATTTTGGTGATAAATGAGTGATCAGATGTAGCTGGATATATCAGCCATGGTGCATTCAAGGTGCACCCTGGAATGGTTCTGAGCAATCAGGATTCCCCACCCAAATGAGAAAAAAAAAAGCAAAGAAAATGAAAAAGAGAGAGAGAGATTGAGAAATACAGGGAAAAAATGGAAGATAAAAGAGAAGGTTCAGCCCAAATGGGCCCCAAGGTAAGATTTAGAAAGTATACAACCAAAACCAGACAAACAAAAAGACTGATAAATGTATATGAGATGAGAGAGAGGAAAAAATTATATATATATATATATATATATATATATATATATATATATATATAAATGGAGGAAGAACCTCATCATAAACAACCCCAAGTGTAAGATTTATATACTATCAGGACAAACACAAAAACACAGAAACACTGGCGAAAGAAAAAGATGGGAGAGTGATAACAAATTCTCAGTGTGGGTGAGGAAGTTTGTTTTGGTTCTTCCTGGATGTATCTTGATATTTTTGTTAAAGGACTCAACTTTCCTATGATAATGGGGAATTAAAATTGGTTTACCTATAGGAGTAGCATTGATTGGGGAAAGGGGATTACCTTGAAGTTTATCTCTATATGAATTTTAGAAAATAAAAAAATAAAAAAGGAATAAACTAAAATAAACTAAAATTTAAAAAAATTAAAAATAGAAATGCAAAAGGAAATCACAGGTGTATGAATCAAAAATTTCAGGTTAGAAGGTTATTACGAAATTTGATGTACTGGACTTCTCACTGTGATGTAAATAGGTTAAATAATTATCTATATTAAAAAATGAGCCTGAATAGTGGGAACAAATTAAAAATAAAGGTTGTCCAATGAAGATGTGGTGGTTGTTCTCTTGTTTTGTTTTTTTTTTTTCTTTCCTGGTTGGTTTTCTGGAGGAAGGGCCTGCCACGTGGGTTTTCAGTCAATCATGTTCCATGAGTTAAGTCCTCCTGCACCCCTCAAGGGGGTGAGCTCTGAGGAAACCGGTTTTTTCTTGCTTTTGTTCTTTGGAGGTTTTTATGTTTGTTCACTTTTTTTTCCCTTGCCTTGACCGCTTTTGATGTTTTTTGTAGGTTTATAGGAAAGAAAAATCCACCCTGACCTCCCTCTCAGAGAGAAGCCTCAGTCTGGCTGCAGAGCCCAAATAAATCCCCCCTTGGCTGCTGGCAGAGCAGGTTCCAAGTTGCGGTACCTGGGGAAGCAGGATCTTCTGTTTGTACCCAAAACCATGTCAGCAGTGGCTGGCTGTCTGGGCAGCTCCAGACAGCCAGAGAGATTCCAAGCAACAATTGCACACTGAGAATTTCCTTCTGGCCTGGGCTGGGAGTTCCTGGTATTTCTGGGTCTAAGAGCCATGGGCTTACACGCACCTCTCTCAGGGGAGTGTGTGGGGTGCACCCGCACCCGTCTCAGGCTCTGGTGGAATGGCGGGAGTCTAAGAGCATGGGGTGGGGTGGGGGGGCGGTGCGTATCTCAGGCTCTGTAGCACCTGCCCTCTGGCTCTTGAGCCTCTGCCTTCTGGCGAGGCTCCCAGTCCCTCACAGGAGCTGGACCCCACATGATCTTGGGCATACTGACAGCTCAGGACCAAGACCTTGTTTCTCCGCTGCACTCTCTGGCTCAGTGCCAGGGGAGGTTGTCCTGGGTCCAGGGATTTAAGCCTCTGTCCCTAGCTGCCTCAATTCCTGCAATTTCCCCCCAGTGACCCTTTGTTCTCTTTGAGTGCTTTCAACCGGACTCCAAGTTAATGCTGGTCCCCAGACACAGGGCACTCTCGGATTGGGGTATTACTTTCCAATTGGTTGCCTCTGGTGGCTCCCTCCCCCTCTTGTTTATCTTCCAATATCAGTCCAAATTTACCTGCCCACTGGCATCTTCTGCCCCTGTAGAGTTCCAGACGTGTATAATTCTGATATCAGGCTGTTTTCATGGGTGAACGGAGTTCTTTGGTAGGTAATCAGCTCACTTTAGGGTACAGGTTGAAAAGGCACCTACTCCTACTTCCCTGCCATCTTCTTTCCCCGTGCTTGATCATTTCTTGTTAAAGCCTTTGTTTTAAATCTTCTTTGTCAGATGTAAGCATTGTTAATTCCGCCTTTTTTTTTTTACATCAATTTGTGTGATAAATATTTCTACATCTCTTCACTTTCAATATTCAAGTGCTTTCGGTCTAAAGTGAGTTCCTTGTAGGTAACAGATAGATGGATATTCTTTCTCTAGTCATTCTGATACCCTATATCTTTTTTTGGAGTATTTCGTGTATTTATATTCAAAGTAATAATTGATACCTGTGTGTTTATTTCCACTTTATTACTTGTTTTATGATTGTTCTTGTAAATTCCTGTTAACCTCTATAGTCTTTGTCATTTCTGATCTCTCTTTTCCACTCACAGAGTCCCCTTTAATATTTCTTGCAGAACTTGTTTAGTGATCATGAACTTCCTTAGATTTTGTTGTCTGGGAAACTATATTTCCTTCTATTCTGAATGATGGCTTTGCTGGTTAGAGTATTCCTGTCTTCAGGTTTTCCCATCCAATATGTTGAATATATCATTACACTCTATTCTGGTTTGTCAAATTTCTGTTGAAAAATATGCTACTTTACTGTCTCCCCTTGTAACTTGTGGACTTATTTTTATCTTGCTGCTTTTAAGATGTTTTCTTTATCACAAAATATATGATATACTTTTGAATGGGTCCACTTTTGTTGCTTTTGATACCAGTTCTCTGTGGTTCATGAATCTGATTGTGCATTTCCTTCCCTAGTTTATGGGAGTTTTCAGCTATTATTTACTCAATTATATTTTCTGCCCCTCATCTCTTCCATCTTCTTCTGGGACTCCCATAGTGGAAATATTATTATGTTTGATCGAGTCACTTGGTTTTCTAACTCTATTCTCATGATGCATAATTCTTCATTTTTTCTCTTTTTTTTCAAGTTTATTTCTTTCCATCATTTTTTGTTCTAGGTCACTAATTTTCTCCTCTGCATCTTCTAGTTTGCTCTTTATAGCATTAACCCTCTTTCCATTTCTTCATTTCTGATTGATTCTTTTTTTAAATTTTTTTATTCCTGTGATAATGATCTCCTTGATGTCTTCTATTTTTCTCTCAAGCCCAGTGTGTATCCTCATTATTATTGCTTTAAATTCTCCATCAAACATGTTATTTATATCTGTTTTACTTAGATCTCTGGCTGTGGCCTTACCTTGTTCTTTAAATTGGGATAAATTCATCTGTGTTGACATTTCATTTAAGTCTTTTCCTTCTTTTGTCTTAGAAATTCCAGTTATGATTCCTGATTCTGAAAATAATGACTTTATTAAAAAAGGTGTCATGCATCTAGGTGCTGGCACTGCACAGAATGTCTCTAGTGTGTGCTGGGTGCACTCTGATGTTGTGGTTTTTTTTTTTTTTAATTGTTGTTGTTTTGGTTTGTTGTGTGTGTGTGTGTGTGTGTGTGTGTGTGTGTGTGTTTGTCTTTGTTTGCTCTATTCTTCAGGAAGTCCTCTGGGGAGGCTTTCTTGTAGGTAACAGATAGATGGATATTCTTTCTTGCTTACAATGGGAAATGTTTGATCCTTGACCAGAATGTTGAAAGCATTAACTAAGTGTGCTCTGGTCTGCTTGTGAAATGAAATTCAATACTACTTATACTAGAGTTGAAACCCTGCATATATTTCTGTTCTGGAGATATGAAATGGGCAGGGTTTTGTGTTGGTCTTCTGAGGGGAATTCCCTGCCCCACTGGAACTGAGGCAAGCTAAAGGGCAGTCCCTCAGTTAGATGTTGCCCTCAGGTGATTCTATGTTGATGCTAAGGGACAGAGGGACTGGAAGTAACGCCATAACGCTCCTTTGTACCTGTGAATGCATCCTCTCAGGAAAGAATTTTGAGAAGAAGAAAGAATCTCCCCATCTTGTGCCCCAGGGATTTTTCAGACTGTTGTTCCCCTGAGGCACCTAGGTGGTTCAGTCAGTTAAGTGTCTGCCTTCTCCTCAAGTCATGATCCTAGGGTACTGGGATTGAGCTCCTTGTCCAACTCTCTGCTCAGTGAAATCCTGCTTCTCCCACTCTCTGCTGTTCTCCCTGTTGCTGTTTGCAAGCTGTCTGCCTCTGGGCATTTGCCTGCCTTCTCACCAGGAATAGGGCAGTGCTTTTAGGACTGTATCCAAGCCAAGCCTACTGACTTTTAAAACTTCAGGCTTTTAAGCCCTGTTGTTTGTGAGAATTCAGAAAAATCAACCCCTCTCATTCTCCAAAGAATGGTTTCAGAAAAGTATTCTCCTTGTATGTTTGCCCATGTTCAACACTCTCTCTCTCTCTCTCTCTCTCTCTCCTTCTCCCCACCCAGCCTCATTTCCCTCTGCATAACATTCAATCTTTGTTTCCACTAAACCATATTACTTCATGTTCTAGAGTCTTTGATGAGGTCTTTTTTCTCCCTTTAGTTTTGGAGTTTGTTCTTTCTTCAGGTTGATTTCTGGGATATTTAGCATGATTTCTTAGCTGTCTAACTGTGCTTGTGGAATAAAAGTGGTCTAGGGTCCTCTGATTCTGCTGCCATCTTTCCCCACCTATTAAAAAAATAATCTTTGGAAATGCCTGCTCTTCATCATCTCCTCCTCCTCCTTCTCCTCCTCCTCCTCCTCCTCTTCCTCTTTCTTCTTATTCTTAATCTTATTCTTATTCTTCTTTTGTTCTTCTTTTAATATACCAATTAGATTAATATCAAGTTATCATCATCCATACTTGTAATGCCTCATTTCAATATCCAGGTAAAGTATCTGGATATGTATTAAATAAATAAACTTTGAAGTATTCTTTTTTTAAAGTTTTTTATTTATTTATTTGACAGACATAGATCATGAGTAGGCAGAGAGGCAGGCAGAGAGAGATGAAGGGAAGTAGTCTCCCCTCTGAGCAGAGAGCTCAATGCATGACTCAATCCCAGGACCCTGAGATCATGACCTGAGCTGAAGGCAGAGGCTTTAACCCACTGAGCCACCTAGGTGTCCCAAACTTTCAAATATTCTTATTCTCTTAATAATTTTTCTCACACCATATAATGTAAACAGAGTAAGAATCATCTCTATTTAAAATTCATAAATATTGTTTTGCCTATTTAAAAGCATATTCCTAATAATGTAAAAATTTTTAATTAAATATAGCACTTTTGAAGACACAAAGGAATGCAAAGAGGGAGATAAGAAATTAAGATGAAAGAAACAAAGAAAATAAGGAAGTAAAGATTAGGGGAAGGAGAAACAGAGACATTAGAGAAAAGAAGAGAAAACATAGTATTGAGAAAGCTTTGTAGAAGCCTGGAATGTGTAAAGAATGCAAGTAAAATGAATATTAATATTTACTACTATTATTTTTATTCTATCCATTTCCCTAAAGAAGATTCATATATAAATGCAGATATTCTTGCCTGATAGGGAAGATTCATATATAAATGCAGATATTCTTGCCTGATAGGGATTATGATCAAATTTTGTAGATGAGTAAAGAAATGCTGCAAAACACAAACTTTCCTAATCTATCAACTCATAACTGGCAGAGTGAGGTTACAAACACAAATCTATCAAACCAAAACCCAATGACCTGTTAACATAACTGGGGCTCAATCATGCAGGAGTGCCTGGATTTTCAGGCTCAAACAGACCATTTTTGTCCATCACTACTGGACAAATCCAAAGGCAGGGATAATTAAAAAAAAATAAAATTCATTTCAGTAAGGTCAAAAACTGGAAGACAGTGAACTAACATCTCAAAGACTCTCCAAAGTCCCAAAAAGAATTTTAAATTTATATAAGAAAAATGTAGAATAAAAGTTGGTGAGTAGCTGCAGGCGGGAAGAAAGAGAAGGTCAAGTTGTTCATTGTCTTATGATCAATCATGTGGGGCATTTCTGGTGTCAGGCAAGTCATTACTGAGTGAGGGACAATTTTGGTTCCAATCACGAGTAGCCTTTCCTACAGTGTGAATTACCTAAATTGGGAAAGATAAGCTATATGAGCACCAGGCATTTTATGGAAGGGCAGAGGCACTATATTGTACATTTGAAACTAATATTACTTTCTATTTTAACACTGGAATTTGAATTAAAAACTGATAAAAATAATAAATAAATAAATATTTAAAAAATAAGATAAGCTGGAAAGAATAACCATCAAGTAGACAGTCCAGACTAAGGTAAAAATGGATTTAAAGTCTATTTATTTTTTTTAAGATTTTATTTATTTATCAGAGAGAGAGAGAGGGAGAGAACAAGCACAGGCAGACAGAATGGCAGGCAGAGGCAGAGGGAGAAGCAGGCTCCCCGCCGAGCAAGGAGCCCAATGTGGGACTCGATCCCAGGACGCTGGGATCATGACATGAGCCGAAGGCAGCTGCTTAACCAACTGAGCCACCCAGGCGTCCCTAAAGTCTCTTTAAATGGGTATTATAGAGGGCACGGATTGCATGAAGCACTGGGTGTGGTGCAAAAATAATGAATACCGTTATGCTGAAAATAAATAAAAAATAAATTTAAAAAAAAGAAAAGATGAAAAAGAATTTAAAAAAATAGTCTCTTTCATTAATAATTTTCTTTGATATTTATAGTGGCCAAAAGTGGATGCTTATAGTGAAAACATTCCTGAACCGCAGAAATATATATTCTATTGCTTTTATGAAAAGGTGGGAAATTTCAAATAGTGACAAAACCTACAAAGACTCTGCTCTTTAGGCTTTGGTTCCCAGAAATAACAAATATTAAAAAGAAAATATAATTTTAATCCATCAGTCAGCTAACCATTTGCAAACAGTAAAGATTTACTCTTAACAATCTACTGAATTAGCATCAAGGTAGCTAAACAGAAGAGAAATTTCAACTACAGAATTTGCTACGTGGGGAAAAAAACCTATGACCCAACTGCTTTCAAAGCAATTTAATATTCTCAGTCACGGAACTGATTGACTTGCCTGCTTATTAAAAAAAAAATAAATAAAAAAGAAAAGGAATTGGGGCACCTGGGTGGGTCAGTGGGTTAAAATCTCTACCTTTGGCTCAGGTCATGATCTCTGGGTCCTGGGGTGGAGCTCCACATTGGGATCTTTGCTCAGCAGGGAAACTGCTTTCCCCCTTCTCTCTCTCTCTGCCTGCCTCTCTGCCTACTTGTGACCTCTGTCTGTCTAATAAAATCTTTTAAAAAAGAAATTATAATAACTGATCAATTTGTGTCCAATAATTTTAGAAATATTTATTTAATCTTTAACATGTTACATGTGTGAAAAAATTTTGGTGATAGATGGATTAGAATCCCAATTTTGCAAGTGATGGAAGTGAGGTTTAGAGTGAGTTAAGGATTTCTTCCCAAGGCATGCAGCTAAGGAAAGTGGAAAATGTAATTTAAGCACTAAATTTTGAGTCCATATCATATTTTCTCTGCACAAAATGTAACTACAAATATGTATAATTGTGTCTGATTTCTATGAATGAATAAAAAGAAATAAGGAATAACATGGAGGATATTGAGAGAAGGAAAGGAAAAGTAAATTGGGGAAAGTCAGAGGGGAAGGTGAACCATTAGGGAATGTGGACTCTGAGAAAAAATCTGAGGATTTTAGAGGAGAGGGAGGTAGATGATGGCTTAGCCTGTTGTGGGTATTAAGGAGGGCATGTATTGCCTGAAGTACTGGGTATTGTACATAAACAATGAATCTTGGAACACTGCATCAAAACCCTGGGGCGCCTGGGTGGCTCCCTGCATCGGGATCTCTGCTCCGCAAGAAGCCTGCTTCTCTCTCTCTCTCTGCCTGCCTCTCTGCCTACTTGTGATCTCTGTCTGTCAAATAAATAAATAAAATCTTTAAAAAAAAAATAAAAACCTAATGATGGATTTTATCATGGCTAATATAACACAATAACAATTTTTTAAAAATAAATATTTCAAAATTCAGTTTTAAAGAGTTTGTAGTAGTTATAGAAACAGATAGACATTTACTAGTAAATAAGGTATATTACCCATATGAATAAAATGTTAAGGGCCATAGCAATAAAAGAGTCAACAATATATAGAAGGATGACTTTACATGGACTGGAGCAGCTAGGATTAACACAAAATAGTGGCACTACAACTTACACATACAGATTTGAGAGGACATCCTTTTTTTTTTTTTTTTTTTGGTCTTTTGGCAAATAATAAAGGGGAGAAAAGTGTGAAATCCAAATGGGATAAATGTATATTTATGTAAAGAATCAGGCATTTGCCTTACTGCATGAAATTTCTGACCTGAATTATTTCACAAAAATACTATTTCCATCATATGAATATTATTTTAATTCCAATTAACCAGAAATTGCCATATTGGCTAAGGAAAAAAAGTCATATATAAATTAAAACACATATCACTATTTTTTTCATTGTCCAGATACTCAGAGATTTTGCATAATTTTAGTGAGCACTGTAGATATTATTTTTTCCTGCTTATGCTATTTATCATGATGATAGATATCTAATGATCTATTCTACTGTCCAATGGTGTGTTTATCTGCTTTTGTCATTTTAAATCATCTAATGTATTATGTTAAAAGTTTAAATGCAAATACACATAGATTATGGAGCACATTATTGTTGAACCCTTGACATGGAAATATATGTGCAATTCAATTTCTCTAACAACTATCATTCTCAGTTTATAAATCATCAGACCATGTGTTGTAATAAAGACTGGGTGTTATACACAAAATTGAATCATTGAACACTACATCAAAAAATAAAATAAATAAAATAAAATAAATTTAATTACATACAGATAATTGAAAGTAACTTTATTGTTTTGGACCACAAAGTAATGTACAAATTACATAAGACAATAACCTAATTGAAATAAAGAGGTTTTTGACCTAAACATAATTTTCAAAGCATGCTTTTATGAGACTGATGTTTCACCATATATTTTAAGAGAAGGACTGAGAGACTCTCGGATGGTTCAGTCAGCTGAGCATTTAATTTTTGACTCTAGCTTAGGTCATGATCTCAGGATCCAGGGATCCAGCCCAGTTCATAATTTCTTTATCAGGAGGATTAAGTAGCCA
The DNA here is from genome assembly GCF_022355385.1 of Mustela nigripes. Lineage (NCBI taxonomy): Eukaryota > Metazoa > Chordata > Mammalia > Carnivora > Mustelidae > Mustela > Mustela nigripes. The sequence goes on along the minus strand of NC_081568.1, from coordinate 152,384,677 downwards.
CATGAATAGTCTTCATGTCATCATTTATTCTTGAAAATTGAATGAATATTTAATTGAAGGAATGATAACATTTGTGGGGAAACTATGTACGATGACTAATATATATATATAAATTTTATATATCTGAAATGAGAATAGTATCTTCACTGACATCCTCTTCACAGTTGCCTTTGTCCCCAAAATGAGAATGGCTATATTCTGCATAAGACAGATATCTCCCCTTCTCAATGTGGCACCTAGAACTTCCTGAGGTTGGCCCTGGGTGGGACTGAGTATATCCTCTTAGGACTCATGTCCTATGACCAATATGTTGCCATATGCAAACCTATACATTTAACCACCCCTATTTAACTGGCCCCTCTGTAGGCTAATGGACATGAGCTCATGGACCAGTGGCACTTTCAAGGCCCTGATACATACTGTCTACACCATGAAATTCCCCTTTTGTGGGTCCAGAGAAATCAATAATTTCTACTGTGAACTTTCTGTTATCTTGCATCTCTCCTAGGAGTTCCTTGACCTATGAGACTGGGATTTTGATCAGTATCACCATTTTGCTTCTGATTCCATTCTCAGCTGTCCTTGAATCCTACACACTCATCCTTGTCACCAACATCCAAATGATTTTGCTGAGTGACATGATAGAATTTAGGTGCTTCTCAGCACTTTCCTTTCAGTGACTTAGAAATTAGCCTTTGAGACTCTGCTAACAGGACTAGAATCCCTGAGGCTTGGTATCTTCCTATATAAATCAGAGCCTTGAGTAAATCTCTTGTGAATGGTATTGATTGTTGCTGTTATCCTCCTTGATAATTTAATAGTGTAAATTGAAAAATGACCACCAGTTTGCCTAATAATTTTTAATTGAAATTTTTAGGTAAACTCAACACTATTCAGGCGTCTGTCTTAGTTTAATGCCATTTTAGGATATAAAAATAGATAAAAGAATCCTGGAAAGGCACAATATTTAAGACAGCCAAGAAACATATAGAAAACTGCATTAATCTTCTGAGTTACGTGGTGGGGATACAAGTGCTGAAATATGTATTAACTAGTTTTGTGGGTTTCAGAATGAAGAACAATCAGCCATTTATGTAAAAAGACTACCTTGATAGCCGTCCCTCTAACCCTGCATTTTCTATCTAAGATTTTCTAGTTTATGACACAAAGCCTTCACCATAACATATCAAATAGGGACTGGAATAGTAATGCCAATATTCTCAATTCTCAGCTGTCCTTGATTATCACCCATGCTCAGGGTTCTATTAAGATATGCAGGTTATGAATTGGCAAATTCAAGGGCAACAGGTTAGTAGTTTAAAACCTTCTGAATGGATAATAGTATCAATTAGCAAACACTAGTAATCAATAAAGATACCTATGATCTGTCTAGTTTACTTTAGTGACAAAGTTTGCAAGAGATCAATTCATTATTTTACCACTGTCTAATACAATTAGATTAGATAATTTATTTGATGTCAGTATGTCCTTTTCACAATATGTAGTTTGTCAAAAAAATAATGCTATTCTCATACTGGTATTATGAGGATTTAAATAAAATTTCCTCCAAAAGTGGTTACTTATGAATATTCTGTATGTCTTCTCTCTGCTTAGGCACCCACACTAATCTCTTCATTCACATTTATAGACCTATTCTACCCCTGTACAAAAGGGAAAAAATGAGTAAAATAAGCCCTAGATTTACTACCATACTGTTTTAACTAAAAACAAGATAACTTCTCATTAATAATAAATCTTCCTATTTAATTGATTTATTTTATATTACATGCACCATATGTACTAAAGACAGTGCTTACAAATACCCATGTGGTTTTTATAGTTCCCAGCTTCTGTGATGGTTAAATTATAGCCATGAGATTAGCCTTTGCAAAAAAAAGCCTTGGACAAGAACACAACCAAAAAATCATTTCTAGTTATCCATCTCTAATTTTTCCATGGAGACATTGGTGATCACATGATCTGGAAGGACATAGCTAGTTGGGGGGGAAGAGGCCAACCCCATTTGCATCATGGTGTCTGATCAAATACAAGAAAATATTGTTATCTTAAGACACTGAAGTTGCTTGTTGTCTTAGCTGCATTGATTACCCTACTACAACATAACATACTATCAGATTTTCTTCTAGTAATTTGTTAACTTACGATAGGAATGACTCACCATAATGTGAAATTTTGTGATATACTTAAGGAAATACATAGTGATGTTATTGTTTTATTTTCAACCTTAAATATTATATGCACAGTATCTTCTGCATATATTAATAAGGAAACAATTTAGAACAAGTCAATTTTTTAAAAAATAAGTATGTGTATGTATATATATATATACATATATATATATATATATATATATATACACATATATATATATTCCTAGGTAAAGATTTTCTTTATAATGAAATATTTTGAGAATTTTTGTCCATATTTTCCTGTGAAAACATGAACTGAAATTTAAAGACTAAGTAAGGATGACTGAAATTACTCATTTTTGAAGATATACAGTATTTTTATATTTGAGTTGACTGTCTGGAAATAGCACAGGTAATTATATTCAATGAATGTATTAAGACTGTTCCGGTTATCCTGGTTTCTATTTGTATTTTGTTTATTTTTATTTCACTTCTATTTTACTTCTTGTTTCCCCCATAGTCATATACTGAATACTAATTTAATTTTTATAATTGAATTAATCATATTTAATAGCCTGTATTTCTTTTTTTTAAATTTATTTTTATTTTTCAGTGTTCCAAGATTCTTTATTTATGCACCACACCCAGCACTCCATGCAATTCCTACCCTCTTAATACCCACCATGAGGTCCACCCAACCCCCATCCCCCTCCCCTCCAGAACCTTCAGTTTGTTTCTCAGAGTCTATAGTTTCTCATGGTTTATCTCCCACTTGATTTTTCCCAACTCTCTTCTCCTCTTTTTCTTCCAATGTCCTCCGTGTTATTCCTTATGCTACAGGTAACCGAAATCATATGATAACTGACTCTTTCTGTTAGACTTATTTCCCTCAGCATAATCTCCTCCAGTCCCATCCATGTTGATACAAAAGTGGGGTATTCATCATTTTTGATTGAGGCATAATATTCCATTGTATATATGGACCATATCTTATCCATTCATCTGTTGAAGGGCATCTTGGCTCTTTCCACAGTTTGGTAACTGTGGCCATTGCTGCTATGAACATTGGGATCCAGATGGCACTTCTTTTCACTACATCTGTGTCTTTGGGGTAAATACCCAGTATTGCAATTGCAGGATCATAAAGTAGCACTATTTTTAATTTATTGAGGAATCTCCACACTTTTTTCCAGGATGGCTGCACCAACTTGCATTCTCACCAACTCTGCAAGAGGGTTCCCCTTTCTCCACATCCTCTCCAACACGTGTTGTTTACTGTCTTGTTAATTTTGGCCATTCTAACTGGTGTAAGGTGGTATCTCAATGTGGTATTTATTTGAATAACCCTAATGGTTAATGATGATAAACATTATTTTCATGTGTCTGCTAGCCATTTGTATGTCTTCTTTGGAGAAGTGTCTGTTCATGTCTTCTGCCCTTTTTTTTATGTGATTTTCTGTTATTCACAGAACAAAAAATAAAAATAATTGCAGTTTCAAGATACTGAAGTATTTATGTATTTAAAATTTGTCTGTCCATGTATATACTGCCTATATCTAGACTCTTCTGCTTTTCTTTTCCCACTCTCTTCCTGAGACTCAGTGAAGATACAGGAGTGACTTTTATGAGGGGTCTCATGATTATGAGAGCACTTGGAGAATTGTTTAGTGATCTGAAATCATTCCCTGGTTTTCACAGCTTTCTTGGTGTGTTTATACTAACTGTGATTATGAGTCAGATTTTGATGCATCCCTGTCTGTCCCTACTTTGGGCTGCACAAGCATAGCCTGTGCACTGTAGGGGATAAGGAGGAGTGTCTTGACATTTCCTCATGCATGTTGCAATAGCCTCCACCCTTCACTGCTACCAAGTGTCTTCCAAGCTCAACCTTATTCTCCATCCACTGTTTGTTCCAGCTGCCAACCAGGCCTGTGTCATAACTCTATGTCATGATCCAGCTTCTATTTGTAGTTGGAGACACATAGCAATCATGGCCCTGTCCAATCTCCTATAGCAGCTCCCTGTACAGTGTGCACTGTAGTTCCTTCAGGATGACCGCTCTCAGCAGCAGACCACAGGCTTTCCCAGGTTAGTATCAGCAAATTCTTCCAAAGGTAGCTGCTTTTCTAAGTGCCCCAATAACTATGGTTAAGGCCACCATGTGTCATATTAAACAAGAATGAAAAATGTCTTCTTCATGAAAAAAAAAATTTAACTTCCTTCTATAGGTCAAATGGAAGTCCTTGACAACATTTTTATCACAGAAATTTTTTGTCCTCTAAAGAAGGTAGAATTTACACTGGGCTCTGTGTGTTTAAAACTTTACTCTTTGTATGGAATCAGAAAAGACCCTGAATTACCAGGGAAAGATGAAAAAGGAAAAACAAATATGGAGGCATCATGTTGCCTGATGTCATGCTATATTACAAATCTATGATCATGAAGACAATATTGGCATAAAAATAGACACATAGAACAATGGAACAATAGAGGGATCCCAGATATGGACCCTTAACTCTATGGTCAACTAAACTTTGACAAATCAGGATAAAATAAAACATCCAATGGGAAAAAAGTTTCTTCAGTAAGTGGTGCTGGTAAAATTGGACAGCTACATATAGAAGAATGAAACTGGACCACTCCCTTATACATACAAAGATAAACTCAAAATGGATGAAATACCTGAATGTGAGACATGAATCCATCAAAATCCTAGAGTAGAACATAGATAATAACCTCTTCTACATTAGCCACAGTAACTTCTTTCAAGACATGTCTCTAAAGGAAAGGGAAACAAAAACAATAATAATTTTTAGGACTTGATCAGGATAAAAAGCTTCTGCACAGCAAAGGGAACAGTCAACAAAACAAAGAGGCAACCCACGAAATGGGAGAAGATATTTCAAAATGACATTAGAGATGAAGGGCTGATATACAAGATTTATAAAGAATTTACCAACTCAACATGCAAAAATCAAAACAAAACACAAACAACCCAGTCAAATATTGGGCAGAAGACATGAACAGACACTTCTCCAAAGAAGACATACAAATGGCTAACAGACACATGAAAATATGCTCAACAACACTTGCCATCAGAGAATTACAAATCAAAACCACAATGGGATGCCACCTTACACTGGTTAGAATGGGAAAAATTAAGAAAACAGGGAAAAACAAATGTTGGCAAGGATGTGGAGAAAGGGAAACATGTTTACACTATTAATGGAAATGCAAGCAGTTTCGGCCACTCTGGTAAACAGCATGGAATTTCCTCAAGATGTTAAAAATAGGGCAACCCGGGTGCCTGGGTGGCTCAGTGGGTTAAGCCACTGCCATCGGCTCAGGTCATGATCTCAGGGTCTTGGGATCGAGTCCCACGTGGGGCTTTCTGCTCAGCAGGGAGCCTGCTTCTTTCTCTTTCTCTCTCTCTCTCTCTCTCTGCCTGTCTCTCTGCCTACTTGTGATCTCTCTCTGTCAAATAAATAAATAAAATATTTTAAAAAATAGAGCAACCCTATGATACAGCAATTGCACTACTATGTATTTACACCAAAGATTCAAATATAATGAAAAGAAGAGCCATATGTACCCCAGTGTTTATAGCAGCAATGTCCACAATAACCAAACGGTGTAAGGAGCCAAAATGTCCTTCAACAGATGAATGGATAAAGAAGATATGGTTGATATATACAATGGAATATTATTCAACCATTAGAAAGGAGGAATACTCACCATTCACATAAAAATGGATGGAACTGGAGGTGATTATGCTAAGTAAATTAAGTCAAGAAGAGAAAGACAATTATCTTTTGTTTTTACCCATATGTGGAACATAAGCAATAGCACAGAAGACCATAGGGAAGGGAGGGAAATCTGAAGAGGGAGAAATCAGAGAGGAAGATGAACCACGAGAGCCTATGGACCACAGGAAACAAACAGGGTTTCAGAGGGGAAGGGTGTCACAGAAGGGAGTAACAGGGTGGTGAGCATTAAGGAGAGCACATGTTGTGATGAGCACTGGGTGTTATGTGTAATGCTAGATCTTTGAACACTACATCAAAAACTAATGATGTATGAGGAATGAGTCAAGATAGCAGAGAAGTAGCAGGCTGAGACGACATCAAGTAGCAGGAGATCAGCTAGATAGCTTATCTAAACATTGCGAACATCAACAAATCCAATGGGAAATTGAAGAGAAGAGCAACAATTCTAGAAACAGAAAATCGATCACTTTCTGAAAGGTAGGACCTGAGGAGAAGTGAATCCAAAGTGACGGGAAGATAGACGGTGTGGGGATGGGCCAGCTCCCAGCAAGTGGCAGAACAATGGGGCACAAAACCAGGACTTTTTTTTTTTTAATTTTTAAAATTTATTTTCAGTTTAACAGTATTCATTGTTTTTGCACCAGACCCCGGGCTCCATGCAATCCGTGCCCTCTGCAATACCCACCACCTGGTACCCTGACCTCCCAACCCCCACCCCTTCAAAATCCTCAGATTGATTTTCAGAATCCATAGTCTCTCATGGTTCACCACCCCTTCCAATTTCCCCCAACGCCCTTCTCCTCTCTAACTCCCCATGTCCTCCATGCCATTTGTTATGCTCCACATATAAGTGAAACCATATGATAATTGACTCTCTCTGCTTGACTTATTTCACTCAGCACAATCTCTTCCAGTCCTGTCCATGTTGCTACAAAAGTTGGGTATTCGTCTTTTCTGATGGAGGCATAATACTCCATAGTGTATATGGACCACATCTTCCTTATCCATTCGTCCGTTGAAGGGCATCTTGGTTCTTTCCACAGTTTGGCAACCGTGGCCATTGCTGCTATAAACATTGGGGTACAGATGGCCCTTCTTTTCACTACATCTGTATCTTTGGGGTAAATACCCAGGAGTGCAATGGCAGGGTCATATGGAAGTTCTATTTTTAATTTCTTGAGGAATCTCCACACTGTTCTCCAAAGAGACTGCACCAACTTGCATTCCCACCAACAGTGGAAGAGGGTTCCCCTTTCTCCACATCCTTTCCAACACATGTTGTTTCCTATCTTGCTAATTTGGGCCATTCTATGTGGTACTAGGTGGTATCTCAATGTGGTTTTAATTTGACTCTCCCTGATGGCTAGTGATGATGAACATTTTTTCATGTGTCTGATAGCCATTTTTATGTCTTCATTGAAGAAGTATCTGTTCATATCTTCTGCCCATTTTTTGATATGATTGTCTGTTTTTTGTGTGTTGAGTTTGAGAAGTTCTTTATAGATCTTGGATATCAACTTTTTGTCTGTACTCTCATTTGCAAATATCTTCTCCCATTCCATGGGTTGCCTCTTTGTTTTCTTGACTGTTTCCTTTGCTGTGCCTTCAGGTGCCAGCTTTTCTCACCCTCAGGTTCCAGTGCCAAGAAAAGGGCCTGCCACATAGTAGGCATTCCCCAAATGTGAGTTGAGTATCAAGGTGATCAATATTTCTAAGTAATATGTTTATCCTATTGTTGCTTAATAAGCCTTTTTTGACAATAGCTATTGAGAATCTGTTATGACAGATAAGGATTTTTTTAATTTAATTTTATTTGTTTTCAGTGTTCCAAAATTAATAGTTTATGAACTATACCCAGTGCTCCATGCAATATGTTCCCTCTTTAATACTCACCTCCAGGCTATCCAACACACACTCCTCACCTCCAAATCCCTCAGTTAGTTTCTCAGAGTCCACGTTCTCTCGTGGTTCATCTCCCCCTCTGATTTTCCCCAACTCACTTCTCCAATCCAGTTCCCAATATCCTCTGTGTTATACCTTATGCTCCACAAGTAAGTGAAACCACATGATAATTGACTCCCTCTGCTTGAATTATTTCACTCAGCATAATCTCCAGTTCCATCCATGTCGATACAAAAATTGGGTATTCTTCCTTTCTGAGGGAGGCATAATATTTCATTGTATATATAGACCATATCTTCTTTATCCATTTATCTGTGAAAGGCATCTTCGTTCTTTCCACAGTTTGGTGATTGTGGTCATTGCGGCTATGAACATTGGGGTACAGATGGCCATTTTTTTTTCACTGCATCTGTATCTTTATGGCAAATACCCAGTAGTGCAATTGCAGTGTTATAAGGTAGCTCTATTTTTAATTTCTTAAGGAATCTCCACACTATTTTCCAAAGTGGCTGCACCATCTTGTATCCCCACTAACAATGTAAGAGTGTTCCCCTTCCTCCACATCCTCTCCCACACTTGTTTGGTCTTTTGTTAATTTTGGCCATTCTAACTGGTGTAAGGTGGTATCTCAATGTGGTTTTGACTTGAATCTCCCTGATGGCTAATGATGATGAACATTTTTTCATGTGTCTATTAAGCATTTGTGTTTTTGATGTCATGTTCATCAATTCATTAGTTGAGTACAACACCCAGTGCTCATCTTTTATTCCAGTTTTTTAATATATTAAATTATGAAGTCCAAGGAAAATAAATATATTTTAAGAGCAGTATTTGCAATAAAACAAATTTAAGATTATATTATTTATTTCTCTTTTCTATAAAGTGAACATAAAAAAACACTTTTTATGATAAAATATTTAATTAGAGCTTTAGCCTTCAGTTCAAAAGATGCTTAGAGGTATCTGGGGGAATTTGGGGGAGTGAGAACACCTAAATTCACTTCATCACATGACTACAAATAGATAACACTGACATCGGGATAAATAACACTGAAAGTAACAATAAGACTAACAGAAAAAAACCCACAAGTAAATATAAAGAGGATGCCACATGTAAGAAGGCAGGAAGTAAAAAGATGTAGTGGATACCTAAGCAACTGGACCAAAGGGGCTTTCAGTGGAGAGAGGGATGACACGGACTTATATGGGAGATAGATAGTTCCTCACATGGTGATGTATGATGGGGGTGAGGTTATGAATTCCCATAACATTTGGCTTTGAACATGGATGAATTTCATGAATTCTTACAATAAAAGAGACTTAAAACATTAATGATTAAACATCAGTGGGCTTGGTTTTGGGAGAGTGGTGAGGGTGAGAGGAAATTGAGGCCCTAACCTTCAAACATCCCAAAGAGATACAAATTAGAAATAACAGTTTGGAAAATGCCTAGGGGAAAAGGGAGGTAAAGATGTTCCAGAAAAGCAAAGATCTTTAGAATACTTCTCCAGAAAAAAAAAAGCAGAATACAGGCACAATTTTCTTCTCCAGGCCTTCAGCATAAACACACAGGCCCCTGCAGGAAAAAGTGCAAGACTGACACTCAGTACCTAACTTGTAAGTCTGCCACCATCATCCACCACACAAATTGCAAATCCACCCCTCTGCTATGCTCTTGTCCAGACCCCATCAAGCATGACACCACAGGCTAGGTAGTGTGAAAGTAATCCCCACAGTGGCAAGACAACTATAACATGATTCCCACAACAAGAAGAGAAGATAATAACCACATTTATACATCTCATTACCAATGTGGCAATGGACTGGAGACAAAAAATGGGTCTGATTCCAAGGCCAAGCCATGAGAGAAAGCTTTTCAGGGGAAAATACAGTGTAAGTGCCGTGTAGTTTGTTGCTACTTCCTCTATGGAGAAACTGGCTCAGCCCCAGGCCAATGTGGCTCCAGATTTGCAAACAAGCATCACCGGGAGCAAACACTGCATAGAGAAGACAAATAGAAGGACTACAGATGAAAGGACTAAAGGAAAAAGTGTCTCTGTCACAACATTATGCAGGCAACACACAGGAGACATTCCTGAAACATGTGGTTTTGGTGAAATGGGGACACTTCACTGCAAAACTCATAGGACTTGTTCTTAAGGTCATAAACATCAACAGCAAAAGGGGTTGCTGAATTTCCTATCACAAAGAAAAACACATAGAGCGTTAAACAAAATGAGGAAACTGATGCAGAGAGTTAAACTAAATGAGGGGACAGAGGAATATGTCCCAAATGAAATAAAAGGACACAATCACAGCAAAAGAACTTAAGAAATAGAGATAATCAATATGCCTGATAAAAAATTAAATAAAAAGACATAACGTTACTCACTGAACTTCAGAAGAGTGGACTACATCAGTGATATCCTCAATAAAGAGATGAAAAAGAACTAACCAGAGAAGAAGAACATAATGAATAAAATTTTTAAAATATATCAACGGAAGAAAGTATCGATGACCTGGAGGACAAAGCAATGTAAAATAATCAAGTTTATCAGGTGAGAAAAAAAAAATGGGAAAAAGACGATATAGGAAATTCAGTCACATCATCACACACCATCAAGTATATTATTAGCATTTTAGGGATCCCAGAAAGAGAGGTGAGGGAAAAGGGGAAGATTTTATTCATTTATTTGGGAGGTAGAGATAAAAAGTAGACAGAGAGGCAGTCAGAGAGAGGGGGAGAAGCAGGCTTCCTATTAAGCAGAGAGCCCAATGTGGGCCTTGATCCCCCCTGAGACCATGACCTGAGCCAGAGGCAGATGCTTAACCCACTGAGCCACCCAGGCACCATGGGATAAGAAATTTTGTTAGAAGAAATAATAGTTGAAAACATGCTGAATCTGAGGAAGGAACAGAAATTCATAACAGGGGTCATTGAGAGTCCATAGCAAATTCAACCTAAGAAAAGCCACAACAAGACACAACAATTCAAGGGGCAAAAAGTAATAATGCACTATTTTAAAAACATGCAAGGGAAATCCCATAAGACTACCAGTTAATTTTTGAGCAGAAACTTTGTAGGGAAAAAGGGAGTGTCATGATACATTCAAAGTGTTGAAAAGAAAACATCTGCAGCCAAGTAGATACAGAAACATTTGTAGGATCATATTGGGTGACATTTCTAACAGTGTACAATTCAAACATCTCAAATGGCTTACCTTGCTTTGAACTTCGTTGGACATTAGCAATCCTATCTGTATTCCAAAGATACCACAAAGGCACTTTCATTCATGCAGTGGTGTCAAATTATTGCTATTGTGGAGGAATGTGAGTGATGGACTTGTATTATCTTGCATATATTTATCAACTTCTCTTTTTAATTTTGCTAATGTGTTGTATCACATAAATTGATTTCAATATGTTAAAACTTTTTCATCCTATAAACAGATTCCACATGGTCATATCACATGATATTTTCAATGTGTTGTTGAGTCCAGATTGATAGTATTTTGTTAAAGATTTTAAAATCTATGTTTGAAGAGAAGGGATTTGAGGGAAATTGGAAGGGGAGGTGAACCATGGGAGACTATGGACTCTGAAAAAAAAAATCTGAGGGTTTTGAAATGGTATGGGGGGGAGGTTGGGGGAACCAGGTGGTGGGTATTAGGGAGGTCACGGATTGCATGAAGCACTGGGTGTGGTACAAAAACAGTGAATACTGTTATGCTGAAAAGAAATAAAAATTAAATAAATAAATAAATAAAATAAAGTATGCAATTCTATGTGTCAAAAATAAAATAAAATAAAATCTATGTTTGTCAGGGAAATTGACCTGTACATTGTTATTTTATTATTTTATATTATTTTATTTTTCTTACCATATCTTTCTCTGGCTTTTGCAAATGGTGGTATTGTCCTTATAAAACTAATTACCTGATGTTTCCTATTTTTGGAAAATTTTAAAGATTAGAATTTCTTCTTCTTTGAGTGTTTGGGAGAACTAATCCATGAAGCCATTTGATCCTATACTATCCTTTGTTATGAGAGTTGTGTTTTTGTTTGTTGGTTGGTTGGTTCGTTTAATTACTACTCCAGCTTCTTGTTTTTGGCTTTTTATTTCATGAAAATTCAGTTTTGGTAGAGTGTGTATTTCTAGTTATTTACACATTTCTTCTATGTTGTCAAATATATTAATGCATTAGAAAATTACAATGAGCAGCTACACTCTGAGCATATCACCCCTCTTCTAGGCTGACACAGAACAACACTGAGAGGGTCCTCCTGAGCATATATTTTTTTCCTGTAGAAAAAAGAGAATCCAAGGTGGATATCTATGTCCCATAGCATTGTACATCATTTCTTGGGAGATCAGATACTGTAAGGGCCTATTTAGCCAGAACAAATCCATCCAGTTAAACAGTAATTTTGTTGTTTATGCAGCAAAACTTAAACTGACCCTGCCCACCACCCCCAGGGGAACTTACTTAAAAGCAATCTGGGAAACCAACCCCAGGTAACAAAGCCCAATTACAAGGGCAGGTCAAGCCAGGTGGAGACATCCAATCAGTGGGGTATGCATACTGTCTCTCTAGCTACCAAGGACTGTGGGCTCCACATTTTGGGTGCCTTTGGGTGCCAATTCTAACCAAGGTGATAGGCTAGTTAAAATATCTACTATAGGGTAAATTGTGATTCAATTGGTCACTTGTATGTGACCTAGCATGAGTATGCAGCTTTCTCTGTGTGTTGCAATCTCATTGGCCACCTGTGTGTGGCCAGGCTCAACCACATAGCTCTTGCCCTTTAAAAGTTAATCAGTAAGGCAGGGAGGGGTCACCCTCTGTGTTAGAGGTGGCCCCAAATGATCAGTTTGAATCTTGATGCTTGGAGCAAAGCAAAGGTTTGCTTGACTTTCGCTTTGTATTAGTCTTGTTCCTTTGATTACAGACCTAACAATACATACACATTACAGGAGGATTAGAGGGTTATGTAGAGCTTGACCACTGAAAATAAAATTGTGCTCAAGATAGGGGATGAGTTTACAGCAACCAGCACTTTGGGTTTTGGTATAGTGAGCTTCTACACATAGCAGTGACTAAGTAGAAATTACAACAAGAAGGTCTTTTTTTAAATTAATTTATTAAGAAGGTCTTTTATCTCTAGAGCGAAAATGATGTACTCTGACCAGAGATCATATAAAGAGATGGGTCTGCCTTATTTAGAACCACAACCATAAAACTTATTGGCCTTGGAGCACGTTATGCTATTCTTCATGGGTAGGGAGTTTAAATTATGGTAGTTTTACTTACTACAAATTGAGGCAAAAATATTTGCAAATGTTATATGTTCTTGTGGGATTGTCCCCTTTATTATGATATAGTACACTTCCTCACCTCTTGTTACCATATTTGGTTTAAAAATCTATTCTGTCCCTTATAACTTTTGCTAATCTGTCTCTCTTTTGACATTAATTTGCATGATAAATATTTCTCCATCTCATCACTTTCAATTTGCAGGTATCTTGAGGTCTAAAATGATTCCGTTTGGTGCAGCACATAGATGAGTCTTGTTTTTTAAAATACATTCTGACAAACTATATCTTTGGATTGGAACACTTGATCCATTTATATTCAGTCATTATTGATAGACGTGTATTTGTTGACATTTTATTACTCGTTTTGTTAATGTTTCTGGAGATTTTCTCCATTCCTTGCTACCTTTTCTTGTCACTTTTCATCTTTTCTTCTCACTGCAAGAGTCTCCTTTTACTATTTCTTGCAGATCTCATTTATTGGTCATAAACTCCTTTAATTTTTTTGTCTGTCTAGGAAACTCTTTATCTCTCCTATTCTGAATGGTAGCCTTGATGTATAGACTATTATTGGCTGCAGATTTTTCCTAATTTTCACATTGATTATGTCATGCCAATACTTTCTGGCTTGCCACATTTCTGTATGGAGATCTTCAGGTAACACTATGAGTCCTTCTTGTAAGTTAAAGACCTCTTTTATCTTCTGCTTTTAGGATTTTTTTCTTCATCTCTATATTTTGCAAATTTTTCTACCCTATGGCTTAGTGTTGGCTTACTTATGTGGGTTTCTATAGGAGTTCATAGTGCCTCCTGAATTTCATGTCTGTTTTCTTCCTCAAATCGGGGAAGTTTTCATCTATTATTTCCTCAAAGAAACCTTCTCACCATTTTATTCCTCTTCTTCTGGTTCAACTATGATACAAATATGTTTAGGTTTGATGGGGACACTCACTCCCCTAAGTATATTATTGTGATCCATAATTCTTTCTGTTTTATTCAGGTTCCTTATTTTCTATTATTCTATTTCTTTATCACTTATTTATTCCTCTGCTTCTTTCATCCTTATAGTCATTACATCCAATTGGTTTAAAATCTCAGTTACTTCATTTCTCTTTTTCTTTTTCTTTTTTTATTTTCTTTAAATTTATTTATTTATTTTGGTCTTTGTGGTATGTTTCTATCTGATATCTTCTATGCTTTCTCATGCTCAGAGTTTATCCTGATGATTGCCACTTTAAATTCTCTATCAGGCCTATCACTTATATTTATTTCTATTAGATCTGTGCTCATGGCTTTTTTTTTTGTTCTTTCTTTGCAGATGAATTACTTTGTCTTAGCATTTTGTATAGGTCCTTGTCTTCCTTGTGTTAGCAAAGATTACCATGTTTCCTGCTCTTCAGAGTAATGGCTTTATGATATTGAGATCACATAATGTCCAGCTCCTAGAATGAGTGTCCCTGGATTGTACTCTATGTACTACACTGCTGTGTTTTGGCCTTCCTATCCTTCAGATCAGTCATCTTCAGTGATTCTTCTTCCCTGCAGTACAGAGTATTTGGAACTTGGAGTGTGTTTGAGAGAATTTTTTTGTTGTTGTTTTTTATTGTTTTCTTTTGTTTTTGTATTTGTTTTAGATTTTATTTATTTATTTGAGAGAGAATGAGAGTAGGAGCAGTATGGGAGAGGCAGAGGGAAAAGCAAACTCCCTATTGAGCATGGAAAATTATGCAGGCCTTGATGACAGGACCCTGGGATTATGACATGACCTGGAGGCAGACACTAAATCTGCTGAGCCATCCAGGCACCCTGAGTGTGGTGAGTTTTAACTAGTTGTGCTCTTCTCCATTTGTTAAAAGAGACATGATGTTACTTCTATTACAACTGAAGCCCTGTAGAACACTATGGTCAGTAGACATGGTTCATGCAGGGATTCATGCTAGTCTTTTGGAATTGTGCTTCCTATGCTGGTCCCTAGGCACTGTTGCCTGAGAAAACCAGTACCAGCAGAGCAAAATGGGACTGGACATAGTGTAAGCATGATAGGTAGCCAATGTTAGTTGGTGGGTGAGAAAAGAAATGGTTCCAGCGAAATCCTATGTCAATGGAGAGAGTTCTCTGTGCTTGCTGCACTCAGGGAAGTATCCACAAAAGATGGATTAATTTCTCTTTATGTGCCTCAGACAGTTTCTTAATCACTAAGTGCTTTTGTCACTTGCCTGCCTGCACTATCACAGTGCACATATAAAGATCCAAACTTCAGGTACCTACAGTGGGGGAACCTGGGCTGGTCTCCTGGGGAGTGCCTCACTGTGTAGGGACTGTGGCAGTTTTGGCAGCGGGTAGTTGCACCAGAACACAGGTGCATGGTATTTGGAGCAAAGTAGACTAAACAGCCAGAGTCATGCCTATGTAATTACTGGGGGATGGGAAGTGGAAAGGTGCCCTTTCTCTCTCTCCCTCTCTCCCATATATATACATACGTGTGTGTGTGTGTGTGTGTGTGTGTGTGTGTGTATTAAATATACACAAAGTATGTGTTGAGGTATTCTTTGTATATGAAAGGAAAGATTCAATATCATCTTAACATAGTTTTTCCATCCTAATCTATAGATTCGATGCAATCCTAAGGAAAGTCCTAGCAACATTTTTTAAAGAATGTACGTATGTATGTGTGTATGTATTTTTATTTATTTTTTTTTAAAGAGAGAAACAGAATACAAGTAGGAGGAGAGAAAAAAGCAAAGGGAGAAGCAGACTTGCCACAGAGCATGGAGCCTGATATGGGGCTTAATCCTAGGACCCTAAGGTCATGACCCAAGCAAAGTGAGACACTTAAACAATTCCCTCCATCAAAGTGCCCCTCAGCATATTATTTGGTAGCTACTGACATACTCATTCCAAAATTTATATAAGGAAGCAAAAAATCCAGAAGAGGCCACAAAATAATGAAGACAAAAAAAGTCAAAAGACTGACAATATATGACTTCAAGTATTACTATAAGACTATATTAAAAGATGCCTGGGTGGCTTAGTGGGTTGATCTCTGAGATCTCTGATCTCCTGAGATCAAGCCCCACATTGGTGTCTCTGTTCAGCAGGGAACCTGCTTCCCTCTCTCCTTCTGCCTACCTCTCTGCCTACCAGTGATCTCTCTCTCTCTCTGTCAAATAAATAAATAAAATTAGGAAAACTTTTTAAACAGTTAAAAAAGACTACATTAATTAAGGCATTGTGATATTTGGAAAGGAATGTGCAAATAAATCAGGGGAACAGAATGGAGACCCCAGGTAAGAGCCATACAAATTTAATCAAATAATAATAGACAAAGAAACATCAGCAATATAATGTGGAAAATAGTCTTCTCAACAAATGACACACTAATAAATGGTGTTGTATATCCACATTAATTTTAAAAAAGGAAGTATTTGGATAGAGACTTTGCATTCTTTGCAAAAATTGACTTAAGATGCATTATAGATCTATATCTAGAGTAAAAACTAAAAAAAAAAAAAATTAGAAGAAAACATAGAAAATAAGGTAGATGATATTGGGTTTGGTGATAACTTTTAAGACCGAAGACCAAAGATATGAAATGAAAGAAGTAATTAGTAAAACCAACTTCATTGGGGGAGACAAGATGGAGGGGAAGTAGGAGGAGGTGCCCTTTCAACCTTACCCTAAAGTGAGCTGATTACCTTCCAAAGAGCTCCGATCACCCACGAAATCAGCCTGAGATCAGAATTATACACGTCTGGATCTCTACTGGAGCAGAAGATGCCAGAGGGCAGGTAAACTGGAGTGGGAAAGTCAGACTGATATCAGAAGATAAACAAAACAAAAGGGGGAGGGAGCAACCAGCGGTGACCCGTTGGAAAGTAATATGCCAATACCAGAGTGCCCTGCACCTGGGGACCAGCATTAACTCAGGAGTCTGGTAGAAAGCACTCAAAAAGAGCAAAGGATCACCGGGGGGGAAATTGCGGGAGTTGGGGTGTTAGGGTCGGGGCTTAAGTCCCCAGACACAGGACAGCCACCCCTGGTGCAGAGCCAGAGAGAGTGAGGCAGAGAAACCAGGTCTTGGTCCCTGAACCACCAGCATGCCTGAGAGCCTGTGGCACCCGGCTCCCATGAGGGGCTGGGAACCTCGCCAGCCAACAGAAGCAGGGCATTTTTGCAGTCCCCATGTGAGTGCTCTGCCATGCTGTCAGAGTCTGAGTCGTGCCCCCACACTCTCCCCTGAGGGAGGTGCGCACAGGCGCCAGTTGGAAGACCAGGCACTCCCAACCTGGGCCAGTGGGAAAATCTCAGTGTGCAATCACTACTTGGAACTTCTCTGGCAGTCTACAGCTGCCCAGAGGGCCGCTGCTGCCATGGTTTTGGGTACAAGCAAAAAATCCTGAGTCCCCAGGGACCGCGACTGGGAACCTGCTCTACCAGCAGCCAAGGGGGGATTTATTTGGGCTCTAACACCAGTCTGAGGCTTCTCTATGAGAGGGAGGTCAGGGTGCAGTTTGCTTTCCTCTAAACCTACAAAAACCATCAAAAGTGGTCAAGGCGAGAGAGAAAAACAAAAGTGAACAAATATAAAAACTCCTGAGAACAGAAGACTGAAAAAAACGGTTTCCTCAGAGCCCACCCCCTTGAGGGGGGCGGGAGGACTTAACTCAGAGAACATCATTGACTTAAAACACACGTGGCAGGCCCCTCCCCCAGAAAACCAAGGAGGAAAGGAAAAAAAAAAAAAAAGACGACAACAACCACCACTACTTCATAGGACAATTTTTACTGAGCCTGTTCTGGCTCTTTTTTTATATAGTTAATTTTTTATTATTATATAGATAATTTTTTAACCTATTTACCGTCACAGTGAGATATCCAGTACATCAAATTCCTAATAGCCTTCTAACCTGAACGTTTTGATACATACACCTGTGTTTTCCTTTTGCATTTCTATTTTTTAAATTTATTTTTTTTTAATTTTAGTTTAGTTTAGTCTAGTTTATTCCTCTTTTTAATTTTTATTTTCTAATATTCATATAGAGTTAATCTTCAAGGTAATCCCCTTTCCCCAATCAATGCCATCCCTATAGGTAAACCAATTTTTAATCCCCCATTATCTTATGAAAGTTGAGTCCTTTAACAAAGATATCAAGATACATCCAGGAAGAATCAAAACAACCTTCCTCACCCACACTGAGAATTTACAACCACTCTCCCATCTTTTTCTTCCACCAGAATTTCTGTGTTTCTGTGTTTGTCCTGATAGTATATAAATCTTACACTCAGGGTTCTTTTTGACGAGGTTCTTCCTTTATTTGCATGAATATATATATATACAAATATATATATATTTTTTTCTTGTCATGTACTTTTATCAGTCTTTTTGTTTCTCTGTGTCTGTTTGTATATTTCATAAATCTTACCTTGGGGCCCATTTGGACTGAACCTTCTCTTTTATCTCACCTTTCGTTCCTGTCTCTCTCCCTCTATCTTTTTTTTTTCTTTTCCTTTTCTTTTTCCTCTCATTTGGGTGGGGAATCCTGATTGCTCAGAAGCATTCCAAGGTGCACCTTGCCTGCACCACAGTCAATACACCCAGCTATACCCGTTCAGCCATCTCCCACCAAAATGGCTAGGAGGAGAAATGCCCAACAGAAGAAAAATACAGAGGATGGAACTTCTGCAACAGAGTTAATGGCTATCAACATAGACAATATGTTGGAAAGAGAATTCAGGCTAACAATTATCCAAGCAACAGCTAGGTTGGAGAAAGCCATGAGTGACCAAACGGAATTGATTAGGGCCAAACTGAAAACGACCAGAGATCATGTTTTCAATATTAGGGAAGAGCTGAAAGCTACCAGGGATGAGCTTTACAAAGCTCTCAATGAGGTCCAATCTAATCTAAATTCTCTCAAAGCTAGAGTAATTGAGACAGAAGATAGAATTAGTGACCAGGAAGATAAACAGATAAAGAGAAAGGAGCAGGAGGAAGCCTAGAACAAACAGCTTAGAAGCCATGAAAACAGAATCAGGGTAAATGATGCCATAAAACGTTCCAACGTCAGATTTATTGGAATCTCTGAAGGGGAGGAGAAAGAAAGAATTCTAGAAGATATAGTGGAACAAGATCTTCATGAAAATTTTGCCAATCTCCTGAATGGAACCAGCGTTCATATACTAGAGGCCAAAAGGTTTCCCCCCAAGATTACAGATTCTCAAAGGTTGTCGAGATACCTAATAGTAAGAATGAAGAATTTTAATTGCAGGCAGAACCTCTTGAAAGCAGCTAGGACAAAAAAGATCCTCATGTACAGAGGAAAGCCCATCAGAATAACGTCAGGCCTGTCCACAGAGACCTGGCAAGCCAGAAAGGGCTGGCAAGATATATTCAGGACTCTGAATTAGAAGACCATGCAGCCAAGAATACTTTATCCAAAAGACTGACATTCAAAATGGATGGAGAGATAAAGAGTTTCCAACACCGGCAAGGCTTAAAAGACTGCAACCACGAAGCCGATACTGCAAAATATATTAAGGGGGTTCTATAAAAGAGGAAAAAGCCCAAGAATATCATTGAACAAAAAGAAAGAAGCAATCAACAGAAAGAAAGACTTCAAGGGTAAAACGATGTCAATAAAAACGTACTATCAATAATCACCCTCAATGTGAATGGCCTAAATGCTCCATAAAATGGCACAGGGTTGCAGACTGGAAAAAACGACAGGACCCATACATATGTTGTCTACAAGAGACCCATTTTTAACCTAAAGATACACCCAGACTGAAGTGAAGGGATGGAGAAGCATCTTTCATGCCAATGGGCCTCAAAAGAAGGCTGGGGTAGCGATTCTCATATCAGACAAATTAGATTTTAAACTAAAGACTGTAGTCAGAGATACAGAAGGACACTACATAATCCTTAAAGGGACTATACACCAAGATGATCTAATAATTGTAAATATCTTTGCCCCCAATATGGGAGCAGCCAATTACATAAGAAAACTGTTAATCAAGATAAAGAGTTATATTGATATGAATACACTAATCGTTGGAGATCTTAACACACCTCTCTCATAAATAGATCACTGAAGCAGAAAATCAATAAAGAAGAGCATTGAATGACACTTTGGAACAGAATGACCTCATAGATATATACAGAACATTCCACCCTAAAACAACAGAATACTCATTCTTCTCAAGTGCACATGGAACCTTCTCCAGAATAGACCACATACTGGGTCACAAATCAGGACTCAACTGATACCAAAAGACTGAGATTATTTCCTGCATATTCTCAGATCACAGTGCTTTGAAACTGGAGCTTAATCACAAGGAAAAGTTCAGGAGGAACTCAAACACCTGGGAGCTAAAGAATGCCTTGATTAAGAATGCTTGGATCAACTAGGAAATCAAAGAAGAACTGAAACAATTCATGGAAACCAATGAGACTGAAGACACTTCGGTCCAAAACCTATGAGATACAGCAAAGGCGGTCCTAAGGGGGAAAAACATAGCCATAGGAGCATATCTCAAAAAAATTGAAAAATCCAGA
Source organism: Mustela nigripes (assembly GCF_022355385.1). Classification (NCBI taxonomy): domain Eukaryota; kingdom Metazoa; phylum Chordata; class Mammalia; order Carnivora; family Mustelidae; genus Mustela; species Mustela nigripes. The sequence goes on along the minus strand of NC_081568.1, from coordinate 152,363,990 downwards.
ACACAGCAGCTGTCTCCCCACCTTAAAGAACTGGATAATCAACAACAAATCAAACCAACTCCACACATAAGAAGGGAAATCAACAAGATTAGAGCTTAGATCGATGAGGTAGAAACCAGAGATACAGTAGTTTCATATCAATGAAACTAGAAGCTGGATTTTTGAAAGAATCAATAAGATTGATAAACCATTGGCCACACTAATCCAAAAGAAAAGAGAGAAAGCTCAAATTCATGAAATTATGAATGAAAAGGGAGATATCACAACACCAAGGAAGTAGAAACAATCATCAGAAGTTATTATCAACAGTTATATGCCAATAAGCTTAGCAACCTAGATGAAATAGATGCATTCCTGGAAACTATAAACTCCCAAAATTGAACCAGGAAGAAATTGACAACTTGAATAGACCAATATCTAGTAACGAGATTGAAGTGGTGATCAAAAACCTCCCAAAAAACAAGAGCCCAGGACCTGATGCATTGCCTGGGGAATTCAATTAAACTTTCAAAGAAGAAATAACACCTTTTTTCTTGAAGCTGTTTCAAAAAATTAAAGCAGAAGGAAATTTTCCTGATTCTTTCTATGAAGCCAGCATTGCCCTGATCCACAAACCAGGCAAAGACCCTACCACAAAGGAGAATTTCAGACCAATATCACTGATGAATATGGATGCTAAAATTCTCAACAAGATCTTAGCAAACAGGATCCAACAGCACATTAAAAAGATTATCCACCATGGCCAGGTAGGATTTATTCCTGGGCTACAAGGATGGTTCAACATTTGCAAATCAATCAATGTGATAGAACAAATTAATAAGAAAAGAGAAAAGGACAACATGGTCCTCTCAATCGATGCAGAAAAGGCATTTGACAAAATCCAGCATCCGTTCCTGATTAAAACACTTCAAAGTATAGGGATAGAGGGAACATTCCTGAACTTCATCAAATATATCTATGAAAGACCCATGGCAAATATCATCCTCAATGGGAAAAAGCTTGCAGCCTTCCGGTTTAGATCAGGAAGACAACAAGGTTGCCCAATCTCACCACTCTTTTTCAACATAGTATTACAAGTCGTAGCAACAGCAATCAGACAACGAAGAGAATAAAAGGTATCCAAATTGATAATGAAGAATTCAAACTCTATCTCTTTGCAGATGACATGATTCTTTATATGGAAGACCCAAAAGACTCCACCCCCAAACTACTAGAACTCATACAGCAATTCGGCAACATGGCAGGATACAAAGTCAATGTACAGAAATCAGTGGCTTTTTTATACACTTACAATGAAAATACAGAAAGCAATTTAGAGAATCAATTCCATTTACTATAGCACCAAGAACCATAAGATACCTGGGAATAAGTCTGAACAAAGAGGTAAAGGATCTGTACTCGAGTAACTACAGAACACTCGTGAAAGAAATTGGAGAAGACACAAAAAAGATGGAGGACCATTCCATGATCTTGGATCAGTAGAATAAACATTGTTAAAATGTCTATACTCCTTAGAACAATCTATACTTTTAATGCCATTCCGATCAAAATTCCATCGGTATTCTTCAAAGAGCTAGAGCAAATAATCCAACAATTTGTATGGAATCAGTAGAGACCCCGAATCACTAAGGAAATGTTGAAAAACAAAAATAAAACTGGGAGCATCACGTTACTGATTTCATGCTTTACTACAAAGCTGTGATCACCAAGACAGCATGGTACTGGCATAAAAACAGACACATAAACCAGTGGAACAGAGTAGAGAGCCCAGATATGGACCCTCAACTCTACGGTCAAATAATCTTCGACAAAACAGGAAAAAACACAGTGGAAAAAAGACGGTCTCTTCAATAAATGGTGCTGGGAAAACTGGGCAGCTTTATGTGTAGAAGAATGAAATTCGACCATTCTCTTACACCGTACACAAAGATAAACTCAAAATGGATAAAAGACCTCAATGTGAGACAGGTATCCATCAGAATCCTAGAGTAGAGCATACGCAGTAATCTCTTCGATATCAACCACAGCAACTTCTTTCAAAATATGTCTCCAAAGGCAAAGGAAACAAAAACGAAAATGAACTTTTGGGACTTCATCAAAATCAAAATCTTCTGCACAGCAAAGGAAAAACAAAGAGGCAACCCACGGAATGGGGGAAGATATTTGCAAATGACAGTACAGACAAAAAGTTGATATCCAGGATTTATAATGAACTCCTCAAACTCAACACACACAAAACAGACAATCATATCAAAAAATGGGCAGAAGATATGGAGAGACACTTCTCCAATAAAGACATACAAATGGCTATCAGATGCATGAAAAAATGTTCATCATCACTAGCGCTCAGGGAGATTCAAATTAAAACCTCATTGAGATATAACCTTATACCAGTTAGAATGACCAAAATTAGCAAGACATGAAACAACATGTGTTGGAGGGGATGTGGAGAAAGGGGATCCCTCTTACACTGTTGGTGAGAATACAATTTGGTGCAGCCACTTTGGAGAACAGTGTGGAGATTCCTCAAGAAATTAAAAATAGAACTTCCCTAGACCCTGCCATTGAATTACTGGGTATTTACCCCAAAGATCCAGATGTAGTGAAAAGAAGGGCCATCTGTACCCCAATGTTTATAGCAGCAATGTCCACAGTCGCCAAACTATGGAAAGAAGCAAGATGCCCTTCAAAGAACAAATGGATACGGAAGATGTGGTCCATATACACTATGGAGTATTATGCCTCCATCAGATAGGACGGATACCCAACTTTTGTAGGAACATGGATGGGACTGGAAGAGATTATGCTGAATGAAATAAGTCAAGCAGAGTCAATTATTATATGGTTTCACTTATTTGTGGAGCATAACAAATAACATGGAGGACATGGCGAGATAGAGAGGAGAAGGGAGTTGGGGGAAATTGGAATGGGAGGTGAACCATGAGAGACTATGGACTCTGAAAAACAAACTGAGGGTTTTGAAGAAGTGGGGAGTCAGAGGTCGGGGTACCAGGTGGTGGGTATTATTGAGGGTACGGATTGCATGGGGCACTGGGTGTGGTGAAAAAATAATGAATACTGTTATGCTGAAAATAAATAAATTTAATTAAAAAATATATTTAAAAAAATTAATGTCTTTAAGAAATAAGAATAAGCAGGAAATAAGGCATTTATATAAATAAATATACTAAAGATTGAGCACTCTTGCCGTTTGTCTTTTAATATAAAGAACTGTGAGTCTTTTGTGAATTGTTACTTAACTCTTACCAAAGTTAAAATAATGTTGCCTAGGAGGAAAGCATATTTAAAGTTGTCCTCATAAAGAATCTCAATATATACACATATACAGATATATTTTAAACATGGTTAAAATGTAATTCAAATAAAGTTTATGAAGATTATAAGCGTATCATGCTTAGCGAAATAAGTCAAGCAGAGAAAGACAACTATCATATGATCTCCCTGATATGAGGAAGTGGTGATGCAACATGGAGGCTTAAGTGGGTAGAAGAAGAATAAATGAAACAAGATGGGATTGGGAGGGAGACAAACCATAAGTGACTCTTAATCTCACAAAACAAACTGAGGGTTGCCGGGGGGAGGGGGTTTGGGAGAAGGGGGTGGGATTATGGACATTGGGGAGGGTATGTGATTTGGTGAGTGCTGTGAAGTGTGTAAACCTGGTGATTCACAGACCTGTACCCCTGGGGATAAAAATATATGTTTATAAAAAATAAAAAATTAAGATTAAAAAAAAATAAATAAAAAATAAAAATTGGAGGTTAAAAAATAAAAAGGTAAAAAAAATTAAAAAGAGCAAGAGAAAATTTAAAAAGCATAAGGAAAAAGAAAAAAAAAAGAGAAATGGAGAATTTTATCTTAAAAATAAATGTGTTCATGAGACAACACCTGAAGCTTAATATACTATTTTATCCTGGTATTGGAATGTTAGTCTTGTGGGAGCCATAGACTTACCATCCACTTTCTCTTCTGTCTTCTGGGTGAGGGGCATGCTGTGCTGTATCTCAGGTATCTCTGCTAGTACAGAGTGGCCTCACTCCCTGCCAGGGAGAAGGTTTCAGTATAAACTGGCCCTATGTGTGGTTTGATCCCTGGAGGACTTCCTCACATCTTCAAAGGATCAGAGCAAAAAATATCAAAACACTGGCCCACAGCTTATTATTCACAGTCTGCCCTCTTTAACAACCCCCCTGGAAAGAACAGTCTCTGCTTTTGTATGTGCCCCCAAAATTCACAGCCTCCCACAGTGCTTGATTATTGCAGTGTTCTCAGAGGTAGTTCCATGGCCTGGAGATACCACTGCCTTTTTTGACTGTAAAACCCCAAGCAGTCACAGGCTCTTGGGAGCACCTGAAGCTCCTGGATCATGTCTGGATACCTCCCTAAAATCCTTTCTGGCCAGCTACCATCCTGAGAGTTTTTGCCCAGTCTGGGTGCAGCTCTTTCACCCAATCATTTACAGGCTGCTCAGGAAATTGATGAAGTTTATGGTGAGCTGAGCTAAGAGTACCTCCTGGGCTTGTGAATGGTTTCCTGGATCCACTGCTTGGACACTCTTCCAGTTTGAGCATTCCTGTTTACTCTGTGATTCCTCAGATTCAGAGACCACAATGCCCCACTTAAAATTCTGCTGTTTCATTTCTGGAGCCCCTTTCAGAGATGCATATATCTCCTTAGCATCAATTTCAAAGGTTTCCAATTTTGTGTTCTGGTGTTAATGTCATTTTCCTGCAACCAACTTATACAGGTTCCCTTTCCCCTCCGTTTCTTTGGATATCTCCCTGCAAATTCATGACTCCACATAACCTACCTTCTAAAAAACAGTTGCTTTTCAGCATGTAGGGATCCAAACATATATTCTTACATCTCAGGCTCATTTTGGGGAGTTCAAAATTTATCCAGCTAAATTCAGGGAACCAGTTGAAACGGTCCCCTACTCCTCCAGCATCTTACCTCCTCCTGGATATTATTTTACATCAACTGTTATTTGTGAGATCAATTAAGAAGCAAAAGATAATATTTCATTTCAACTTGATTTATACCTTTTCTAACATTCTTCCCATCTTTATTAATTTTCATGCTTTCACCTATGGAATTTATCTCCTTTCTGGAATTTTTTTAACCATTTCTTGCAAGATACTCTCAATGTTTCCTTGTCTCTGAACATCTTTTGAGGACAAGCCTCTTAGAAAAATAATGTTCTGGGAGAATTTTTAAGTGATTACTTTTCTCCTCTTTCTGCCACTTACTTGGAGAGATTTTTCTCCAAACTTCACTATGGGAATCTAGAAGATCTCCTGGCAGTAAAATTCCCAAAGTGGGTATGTACCCCTAAGAAAGACTCCTTAAGTTTTTAACTTTCAAGATTATGCATCCAAAGAATCCAGCATTAATCTATCACAGCTTAAGTTTTTCTCCTTAGTGCTTTGTGTGTGGGGGGTTCCAAATACATGGTAAACTGTGATTCTCTGTATCTGTCTTCTGGTCTCTCTAATTTGGGGACGACTATTTTCCCAGTGATATCAACTTTCTGATGAACCTAAAAAGAGTTATTTGTTTTCATTTCCTTCATTTTTTTTTCTTTTTTCTTGATATGAGGATGGGAGTGTGGCATTCCAAGCTCCTTATGTGCCAGATTAGAAATCAGAATATACTATCCATATATTTATTTATTTTAAATATCAGTGTGGCTTAAGACATTAGAAATGAATGAACATACTAAATAAAATATTCAGGTAATAATTCATGAGTGTCTTCTAATTTCTAAAAGCCATCAACAGGAAACCTTTTTTGGAAATTAGAAAACATTTTTTTTAACACATGATTATACTGATCCTTAGTATGTTTATACCTGCCCACATTAATATGTGTGATTTTCCTATGAAATCTGATATTATGCCTTCCAGTTCTCTATCCTAAACAGTCATGTATTTAATTTCAATGAACTTATATTTTCTTTTTTATTTACTTAAATTCAATTAGCCAATATGTAGTACACCATTAGTTTCAGAGGTAGTATTCAATGATTCATAATTTGCATATAAAACCCAGTGCTCAAAACATCATGTGCCCTCCTTAATGCCTATCCCCCAGTTACACAATCCTCCCATCCCCCTCCCATTTGCTACACTGTTCGTGTCTCAGAGTCAAGAGTCTCTCATGGTTTATCTCCCTCTATGATTTCTTCCCATTTAGTTTCACTCCATTCCCCCATAATCCTTGCACTATTTCCTTTCTTCCACATATGAGTGAAATCATATGATAATTGACATTTTTTGCTTATTTCACTTAGGATTGTACCTTACTCTTCCACCCATGTCGATGCAAATGGTAGGTATTCATCCTTTTTGATGGCTGAGCAATATAGCACTGCGTGTATAAAATCATCTTCTTTATTGATCTGTTGAAGGACATCTTGGCTCCCACAGTTATGCTACTGTGGAAATCCCTGCTATTAATATTGGGGAAGAGGTTCCCTTTCTTTTCACTGCATCTTTATCTTGAGGGTAAATACTCAGCAGTGCAATTACTGGGCCACAGGGTAGCTCTATTTTTAACTTCTTGAGGAACTTCCATACTATTTTTCTGAGTGTTTGTACCAGCTGACATTCCCACTAACAGTGTAAGAGGGTCCCCTTTTTTCCAAATCCTTGCGAACATTTGTTGAGTCTCCTCCTGTTAATTGTGACAATTCTAACTGGTATAAAGTAGTATCTCATTGTAGTTTTGATTTTTATTTTTATGATGACAAGTGATATGGAGCATTTTTTCATGTGTCTATTGGCAATTATATATTTTCTTATTTTATTGATAACTTTTATTTTGTTCTTAGTGTGTTAAATAATTCAATTTAAAAAACAATGTATTATTTCACATATATTACACTGTATCTAATATATTACACTGTATATATACATATATATATTATACATATATTACACTGTATCTAATCCTGGAAAATTGTCTTCTGTATTTAAATTCAACATATTATCATTATATAATTAACATATTATTAAGTATGTTAATTAATATATAACAATTAACATATTAACATTTGGTATTATTGATTTTCCTATGACCTTGATTTTCTTTTTCTTTTTTTAAAAGATTTTATTTATTTATTTGACAGAGAAATCACGAATAGGCAGAGAGAGAGGAAGAAGCAGGTTCCCCGCTGAGCAGAGAGCCTGATGGACTCGATCCCAGAACCCTGAGGTCATGACCTGAGTCAAAAGCAAAGGCTTAACCCACTGAGACACCCAGGTGCCCCAACCTTTACTTTCTTAATTGTACATTTTTTAAAGATTCGTTACCCCTTTTTGTCACATTTGCATCCACCTTTCATTTTGACCCCATTCCGAGTCCCTAACTTTTGTGAACCAATTAATCTATTGTAATTTTGGACTTTAAAGAAAATTTTATGAACAAACTCATGTAGTAGGTAATCTTTGTCATTGCTTTCTTCACATTGTAATTACACTGAGATCCATAGAAGTTTGTTTGTGTACTAAGGATTTCTTTTTTATTCATAAACAGTATACCATATTACAGATGTGCCACAATTTAATTACTCACCCACTGGAGGACATTTAGATTACTTCAAAATTCTGACTATTGAAAATTAAGGCATTATAAATACATATTTATTGTGAATACACACTCTGAATATTGTCAACAATTGCAATTTTAGTGTCATGTGGCATTCAGATATTTATGTTTATTAGAAAATACAAAGTTTTTATGAGATCTGTGACATTTTACTTTTTTTTTGTAGATTTTATTTATTTATTTGACAGACAGATCACAAATAGTCAGAGAGGCAGGCAGAGAGAGAGGAAGGGAAGCAGGTTCCGTGCTGAGCAGAGAGCCCGATGTGGGGCTCGATCCAAGTACCCTGGGATCATGACCTGTACGAAGGCAGAGGCTTTAACCCACTGAGCCACTCAGGTGCCCCACATTTTACATTTTTAATAGCAATGTGTGATTGATCCAATTTACCTGTGTCTTTCCCAGCATTGGCATTGTCACTTAGGGAAAAAAAAAAAGATTTTTTTTTTATAGTAGATGTTTATTGATATTTCATAATGTTTCTATTTCATGTTTTCTTTATGGCATATAAGTATTTTTAATAACTATGTATACTCTATGGCTTCCATAGAGTAATATCAACAATGTCTGTTATGTTGTTTGTCCCATTTTTAATAACTAATGTATTTGTTTTTATTGGTACTATTGACTTTTGATATTTGTTTATATATTATAGCTAAAATATTCAGCACAGCTGCTGACATGCTTGCTCCAAAAATGTAGGATCAGGGAAGGAGATGACTCCTTCTACTAAAACAATTCATTGTTTCACACAATACATTGAATTATTTGGTGTTTCATACCAAACAATGAATTACCTCTTTTTTTAAGATTTTATTTATTTATTTGACAGACAGAGATCACAAGTAGGCAGAGAGGCAGGCAGAGAGAGAGGAGGAAACAGGCTCCCTGCTGAGCAGAGAACCCAATGTGGAGCTCAATCCCAGGACCCTAGGATCATGACCTGAGCCGAAGGCAGAGACCCCAACCCACCGAGCCACCCAGGCGCTCCTGAATTATCTCTTTAAGTTGACTTCTTTTATATAGTAAAAACAAAATAGAAGTTATCAATAAAATAAGAAAACCTCTCTGACCAAAGTTGTTCTCCATAAGATAGTTCATGATATCTTTTAACAGAGCAGGAAGGTGTCTGCGGTGTAGTCAAAAGCCCTGGTGCACCTGAATTAACACATCTGGGAAAGATGAAATTCAGTTACATAAGATCACTGGGCAAAACACTTGGCTCGAATAGGCAACAGTTTGAGAGGGTGCCTTCCATGACTCATTGTATTTTGATCAGCTTTTGTCTTTGTAACCATAGCTCTGAAGTGTAGTCAACATTTATAATCTTGCAAATAACAATAATAATGACAATAATAATAAAATCCTTGTTATGCTGTATTCTCTAAAAAACTTTAAATGCATGCCAATTGATGCTAACCACCAAATAAATGTCTCCCTAGAAGTGTGATATAGGAAAAGCTCAGAAGAGAATGAATTCCTCAGAAAATGTGAACCTGAGGTTCTGACCTGGGAATACCACAGAGATTCAACAAAAAATGTCATGACCTGTGAATACCAACAAAATCATCAAAAACTGTGAGAACTTTGGAGCAATACCTGGAAGAAGCACTTGGGCATTGATCGTTCTGTCAGTTAAGTTGACAGTCTTATTTAAAGATGGGATTGGGAGGGAGACAAACCATAAGTGACTCTTAATCTCACAAAACAAACTGAGAATTGCTGGGGGGAGGGGGATTGGGAGAAAGGGGGTGGGGTTATGAACATTGGGGAGCGTATGTGCTTTGGTAAGTGCTGTGAAGTGTGTAAACCTGGCAATTCACATACCTGTATCCCTGGGGATAAAAATATATTATATGTTTATAAAAAAATTAAAAATTAAAATTTTAAAAAAATAAAATAAAAGGAAACAGTAGGCACCAAATGGAGTCACTTGTGCTAATTCCCATATCAACAAAGCAAGACTTAATACATAACTAGGTTGTAGGAATGCAATCTTAAACCAGTCAGTGTGGGATTCTCTGATTATCAGTATCGAGGTCAGCCACCTGATAGATTAATTCTATTTCCCTAAAGGATGATGAGGTAATCTGCTTTGTCCCTATTTCTTTCCCCTTCTACACAAAATGTCTCCCATTTTGCACAGCTTTTTGGAACTCTTTTTATTTTCTAGATGAGGTACTTCCCAATTAATTCATACATAATTGAATAAACTCAATTTGCTCATTAGGTTGAATTCTGTTTCTGATTATACAAACTAGGACTCAACATCACAACAAGAGGGGAAAAATCACCACTGAAATTAAAAAAGAAATATATTTAAAACAACAACAACAACAAAAAAAAAAAACAATGGCCTACAAAATCTTCAGAGACAAAGAAGACTCATATATGACGTACATATACCATGAATAACACCTGATATGTACCTGAGAATTAACTATGTGAAGAAGCCCCAGAACAAGAACATAAAAATGTGTTATTTCCTAACCTAAGACTATCAGATCAAGTTTACCTCAAACTCATATACATGACTGTGAGGAAGTATTAAAAGGAGACAGGATTGAGAATTAAGTCCAGGTAGGAATTAAGCATGTGACTGATGATGCAGAATTGAACCTGAGTGAAACATATATAAAAACATAGATATATAATAGTCAGTAACCTACTACCCTGTATATAAGGCTTATGATGCCAAAGTCATGTGGTCTTTAAGAATTTGGCTACAAAAATTTCTGGGAGACAATGAAGAGTCAGAGACCCCACTGCCTAGTGTAGATGTACCATGGATGTAGCAAACTAGTTAAAATCACCCGAAGGGTACAATCAAGGACCATGGACAAAAATGGATCAGATTTGACACAAAGACCAGAATCTGCAGACAGAGCAAGATACCACATCTGGACCTGAGAAGGACCACAGATTATCCGGATATCATGTGCTTTTGTCAGGAGGCAGTGACTAAGTGGAATATTGTGATATTTTTCTTAGTTAGTAGATAAACCCAATTTCATGGGTAGGAAGAAGTTTATATATACATAATTGGTGGTCAGAATGACTCAATATCACATATTGAAACATAAAAATTAAATATGTGAAATAAAACAAAAAATAATTGTACAGTAAAAACAAAAAGATATACAAGAGAAAAACTAAGTTTATTGACCTGGAAACAAGGAATATATCCAGGGAAAAATGAGTAATTCCCAAAATGTCCCAGAATTCAGGTCTAAGTAACCACTTTTGAAAAAGACAATCAATAAAAAGGTGTGGGGAAATAAGATCTAAGGAGGTAAACAGAAAATGTATAGTAAATCAATGTAAGATTTATTATATAGATGTCAGTTCATATTTATTCCACCAAGAGTCTCTTGTGTAGTTATTTTGCCCTGACTGGCATGGAGGAGACACCCATACAAATGAAGTTGCCTTTGTAAATGCAAATTTAGGGACCCCTGGGTGGCTCAGTGAGTTAAGCCTCTGCCTTCAGCTTAGGTCATGATCCCATGGTCCTGGGATCAAGCTCCGCATCAGGCTCTCTGCTCAGTGGGGAGCCTGATTACCCCTCTGTCTCTGCCTGCCTCTCTGCCTACTTGTGATCCCTGTCTGTCAAATAAATAAATAAAAACTGTAAAGTATACACACACACACACACATATATATGCAAATTAATCTTAAAGATGGTAACTTCTACTCTTTTTTCGGATCTTCTCTTGTCTCTGCTTTTTTCTCAAAATAATCAGCTCCAAATACTTTGCAAAAAGGTGTATTTTTTCAGTTACATTTATAGGTTAAACTGCTTTGTTAATTTTGCAATGTCTGGTTTCACTGGTTTTATTCCATACTTGTAAGACTCATGCTTGTTTCCATCCTTCATTTTTATTGATATATGCCTTATATAACCTTCTTGCAATCTGTTTACTTATTTGGAATCTATTATATCTAATACTGAAATGGAGATTGATGTACAAATATATTGGTATCTTTTCACAAGAGCTCTGGTTTTTTACACCCATAGGTAGAATTGTTGGGTTATAGCACAAGTGTTATTTTCTAGTTTTATACATACCAAATTTCTTCCCAAATTCGTAAAGTATACACTGTATGTGAGACATCTGTGAGAACTCACAATGACCAATTTTACTATTCAGGTTTGAGTGTGTATCTTTCTGTTTTATATTTTTTTAAAGTTTACAAATTTTAGTACAGATATTAGTATTACATGGTGATATTCCTTTACACTTATCTAATTATTAATATAATACTAATATTCTATTTTGTATGAAACTATCTCATTTTACCTATCCATTGTAATGTGAATGGGCATTTTTTTTTGTATTTTTCTTCAATTTTTTCTTTTTTCACTTTGAATACTATTTCTTTGAACATTCTTTACCTATATGTGAGTGTACATATATATGTACACTCATATATATACATACATATATATATATGTATATATATACACTCACACACATTTCTTCTCTCATAAAATTGTGGGTAAAATTGCTGGCTGTCAGGGTATTAATACATTCAAATTTAGTAAATAGTTTAGAAAACATTTGTGTCAATTAATATTCCTAGAATTAGTGTACACGACATCCAACTTCTCCATATCACTTTTCAATGCTTAATGCTGACTTTTTTTTTATTTTAACCATTCTATTAGATTATGTGATAAAATTCATTTTTTCTTTCAATTTCCATTTCCTTGATTAGTAAACATATATATTTATATAGATAAGATGGTGACATAGTAGGCTCATCTCCCTTCAACATAACTATATAACTATTCAATCATGAAACCCCATTCTTGTGTGCTCAGCTGCTATGGCTTTTGTTAGACAATTGTGCCTAAGAACTAGTGCAGTGGTCCCAAAGCCTAGATGACCAGCATAATCCCCTCATGCACCATCTCTACTTACATTAGTGTTCTGCAAAGCTCTGTTCTATGGGAAATAGCATCAGGTCTTATTTAACAAGCAGACCAGAGCACACCTAATTGAAACTCACTATACTCTGGACAATGTCCAAACACTGCCCACTTCAGAAAGAGAACACCTAGAGATGACTGACCTGAGGGGACAGAGCAACCAGAACACAACAGCAGAGGGAAAATGGCACATACCAGAGACACTACCAGAAACACTAGGCCTAGAAAATTATATGACATCTTCCTCATAAATCCATTATTCTCAGGAGCAGAAAATATAATACACCTCCTTACCACACAGAAGAAAAAAAAGACCTAGACAAACACCAAATTGGAGGAATATATTCCAAAATAAAGAATAAGAAAGTTTTCATGACCAGGAATCTACTCTAATCAAAACAGATATATGTAATATGTGGATTCCAGCTTTAAAGCAATATTCACAAAGATACTCCCTGGATTGAGAAAACCATAGAGGACATCAGGGAGACTGTTATCAGAGAGACAAGACATAAAAAACAATAAAGCTAAGTATATAAATCTTACACTTGGGGTTCTTTTTTTTATCAAGAATTTAAAAATATCTTTTATTCTTTTTTTTTAATTTTTTATTTTTTATAAACATATATTTTTATCCCCAGGCGTACCGGTCTCACTTGGGGTTCTTTTTGACAAGATTCTTCCTTTATTTGCATATATATTTTTTCTCTTGTCATATACTTTTATCAGTCTTTTTGTTTGTCTGTTTTTGTTTGTCTACTTGAAAAATTGTACCTTGGGGCCCATTTGAGCTGAACCTTCTCTTTCATCTTCCTTTTCTTTCCTGTCTTTCTCTCTCTCTCTCTCTCTATCTCTTTTTTCTTTTCTTCTGTCCCTCATTTGGGTGGGGAATCCTGATTACTCAGAAGTGTTCCAGGGGGCACCTTGACTGCACCATGATCGATACATCCAGCTACATCCCTTCAGTCACTATCACCAAAATGACTAGGAGGAGGAATGCCCAGGGAGGGAAAATACAGAGGACGGACCTTCTGCAACAGAGCTAATGGCTATTAACATAGACAATATGTCGGAAAGAGAATTCAGGCTAACAATTATCCAGGTAATAGCTAGGTTGGAGAAAGTCATGGATGACCAAATGGAATTGATTAGGGCCGAGCTGAAAGCGATGAGAGATGATGTTCACAATGTGAGGGCAGAATTGAAAGCTACCAGGGCTGAGGTTCACAATGCTCTCAATGAGTTCCAATCTAATCTAAACTCTCTCAAAGCTAGGGTAACTGAGACAGAAGATAGAATTACTGATCTGGAGGACAAACAAATAGAGAGAAAGGAACACGAGGAAGCCTGGAACAAACAGCTTAGAAACCACGAAAACAGAATCAGGGAAATAAATGATGCCATGAAATGTTCCAACGTCAGAATTATTGGAATCACTGAAGAGGAAGAGAAAGAAAGAAATCTAGAAGATATAGTGGAACAAGTTCTTCATGAAAATCTTCCCAATCTTGAAAATGAAACCAGCATTCATGTGCTAGTCTCCAACCAAGATTATACATTCCAAAAAAACATCAGAACACCTGATAGTCAAATTGAGGAATCATAATTGTAGGTATAATCTCCTGAAAGCTGCTATGACAAAGAGGCTCCTCACTTACAGAGGAACACCCATCAGAATAACGTCAGAACTGTCCACAGAGACCTGGCAAGCCAGAAATGGCTGGCAAGATATATTCAGGGCACTGACTGAGAAGAACATGCAGCCAAGAATACTTTATCCAGCAAGACTGACATTCAAAATGGATGGAGAGATAAAGAGTTTCCAAGACCGGCAAGGCTTAAAAGACTATGCAACCACCAAGCCAACACTACAGGAAATATTAAGGGGGGTTCTATACAAGAGGAAAAATCCTAAGAAAAGCATTGAACAGAAATATAGAGACAGTCTACAGAAATAAAGACTTCAGAGGTAACACGATGTCAATAAAAACGTATCTATCAATAATCACTTTCAACATGAATGGCCTAAATGCGCCCATAAAATGGCACAAGGTTGCAAATTGGATAAAATGACAGGACCCATCCATATGTTGTCTAAAAGAGACCCATTTTGAACCCAAAGATATACCCAGACTGAAAGTGAAGGGATGGAGAAGCATCTTTCATGCCAATGGACCAGAAAAGAAGGCTGATGTAGGGATTTTCATATCAGATAAATTAGACTTTAAACTAAAGACTGTAGGCAGAGATTCAGAAGGACACTACATAATCCTAAAAGGGACTATCCACCAAGATGATCTAACAATTGTGAATATCTATGCTCCCAATATGGGCGCAGCCAATTACATGAGAAAAATGTTAATCAAGATAAAGAGTCATATTGATATGAATACACTAATCATGGGAGATCTTAACACGCCTCTCTCAGAAATAGACAGATCATCAAAGTAGAAAATCAATAAAGAAATAAGAGCATTGAATGACACATTGGACCAGATGGACCTAATAGATATATACAGAACATTCCACCCTAAAACTACAGAATAATCATTCTTCTCAAGCGCACATGGAAGCTTTTCAAAAATAGACCAGATACTGGGTCACAAATCAGGACTCAACCAATACCAAAAGACTGAGATTATTCCCTGCATATTCTCAGATCACAATGCTTTGAAACTAGAGCTTAATCACAAGGGTAAGTTCAGAAGGAACTCAAACACCTGGAAGCTAAATGCCACCTTGCTTAAGAATACTTGGATCAACTAGGAGATCAAAAAAGAACTGAAACAATTCATGGAAGCCAATGAGAATGAAGACATTTCGGTCCAAAACCTATAGGATACAGCAAAGGCGGTCCTAAGGGGGAAATACGTAGCCATCCAAGCCTCCCTCAAAAAAAAAAAAAAAAAATTTTGAAAAATCAAGAACACACCAGCTGTCTCTACACCTTAAATAACTGGAGAATCAACAACAAATCAAACCAACTCCACACATAAGAAGGGAAATCATCAAGATTAGAGCTGAGATCAATGAGGTAGAAACCAGAGATACGGTAGAACGTATCAATGAAACTAGAAGCTGGTTTTTTTGAAAAAGTCAATAAGATCTATAAACCATTGGCCACACTAATCCAAAAGAAAAGAGAGAAAGCCCAAATTCATAAAATTATGAATGGAAAGGGAGAGATCATAACGAACATCAAGGAAGTCGAAACAATCTTCAGAAGTTATTATCAACAGTTATATGCCAATAAGCTTAGCAACCTAGATGAAATGGATACATTCCTGGAAAACTATAAACTACCAAAATTGAACTAGGAAGAAATCAACAACCTGAACAGACCAATATCTAATAATGAGATTGAAGCAGTGTTCAAAAACCTCCCAAAAAACAAGAACCCAGGACCTGACGGATTCCCTGGGGAATTCTACCAAACTTTCAAAGAAGAAATAACACCTATTCTCCTGAAGCTGTTTCAAAAAATTGAAGCAGAAGGAAAACTTCCAGACTCTTTCTATGAAGCCAGCATTACCCTGATCCCCAAACCAGGCAAAGACCCTAACAAAAAGGAGAATTTTAGACCAATATCACTGATGAATATGGATGCTAAGATTCTCAACAAGGTCCTAGCCAACAGGATCCAACAGCACATTAAAAAGATTATCCACCATGATCAGGTGGGATTCATCCCTGGGCAACGAGGATGGTTCAACATTCATAATCAATCAATGTGTTACAACAAATTAATATGAGAAGAGAGAAGAACCACATGGTCCTCTCAATTGATGCAGAAAAAGCATTTGAAAAAATCCAGCATCCGTTCCTGATTAAAATGCTTCAAAGTATAGGGATAGAGGGAACATTCCTGAACCTCATCAAATCTATCTATGAAAGACCCACAGCAAATATGGGATAAAGCTTGTAGCCTTCCCTTTGAGATCAGGAACAAGACAAGGATGCCCACTCTCACCACTCTTGTTCAACATAGTATTAGAAGTCCTAGCAACAGCAATCAGACAACAAAGAGAAATAAAAGGTATCCGAATTGGTTATGAAGAAGTCAAACTCTCTCTCTTCACAGATGACATGATTCTTTATATGGAAAACCAATACCTTTTTTGATTTTAGATTGGTTAGACTTTAATTCTTTTATTTCTCCAGAAAGACCTTTTATTTTTCCAGACAGGGTTTCTCTAATATCTTCCATGCTTTTTTCGAGCCCAGCTAGCATCTTCAGACATATTACCAATGTCCATATTAATTAAGTCCCTAGGCTTCAGTACTGTCTCTTGTTCTTTTCTTTTCTTTTTTGTCATGAGTTTTTCTGCCTTGTCATTTTATCCAGAGAAGAATATCTGAAGGAGAGAATAAAATATGAAAAGGGTGGCAAAGACGCCAGAAAAATGTGCTTTAACCAAATCACAAGAGACCCCAAATCATGGGGGGAAGATAGGGAGTAAAAAGTAGTTCAGGAAAAAAAAACAAGTTCATTAAAAAAAAATAAAGAAAAAATATAAAAAAGAAAAAAAATATATTAGAACAGGGTTAGCCACTTAATTTGGGGAGTATTTTTGTCTCTTAGAAGAAACAACCTCCCAAAATTTTAAAGAATGAAAAACATGTATAAGGGTAAACATAACGAAGGATTGGAATATCACTATAAAGGTGAACATTTTTTTAGAAAAATTCTCAAAAATGAGTTGATAAGTTGGTTGGGAGAATGAAGAATAAGAAAGTGGGAAGAATTTGGTCAGGCTGGAGTCTAGAAGAAAGCCCTGTGCTAGATTTAGGGTATATTTTAATATTAGAAGTTGTATCCCAAAATTTTGGAATAAAAAACCCAATGTGTATGCAAAAAATAAAGTTAGATACAATGAAGGATAAAATATGACTATAATAATAAATGTTCAAAAAAGATATTTTGTAAGATATTGTTAAGGTAAACTAGTTATAAATGTTAAAGTGGGCAAGAGTAAAATTTTTAAAAAATAGCATAAGAAAAAAATAAAATAAAATAATTTAACTAACTTTGCGAGAGTAAAGAATTATGGGGATAAGTCATGAATTCCATGCTTTGCTTTTTTCTCCTCTGGAATTCGGATGTTCTCCTTGGTAAGTGAACTTGGTCTTGGATTTATTGCTGATCCTCTGGGGGAGGGGTCTCTTTTAGTGTTTCTCAAGTGTCTTTTCCCAAGGCAGAATTAAACCGCCCTTACCAGGGGCTGGGCTAAGAGTTTTCTAGGGTTGCTTTCATGAGCTTTTGTTTCCTGAATGCTCTCCTTAGAGTTCTAGATAATGGGAATGAAAATGGTAGCCTCCCAATCTCCAGTTTGGAAGAGCTGAGAGCTCAGAGCCCCACTCCTCAGTGCGCCCTCGGAGAAAAACACTCAATCACTCCTTCTCCCTGGCCTCTGGCTGCATTCCAAGCTCACTGAGCTGTGATCAAGCATCTCTGTCTCTGGCACACAGACCCACCTGGAGTATCTAAACCCTGCAGATTCCTGCACTTTTCTGGTGTGGGGTCTTCCCAGATCATGTGGGGTCCCTTCTCAAAGTGCAGTGGTCTAACTGTGCCATGAATCATAATTTAACCCAGAGTTGAGAGCTCACTTCTCAGTGCCATCTCTGTAGCTGGCTTCCCCACTCTAATACCTGCCAGCTCTGTGACACTCAGACACCCCTGATCCATCTGTGACCCTGAGGTACCTGATATCACACTGTCCCCACATTGGCTTCACCATGGCATAGCCTCTGGAGCGATGTCCCTCAGTGGAGAAGACTTAAAGGTTCTGATTTTATGCTCCATTGCTCCACCACTTGCCAGGAGCCAGCCCCTCCCTCTGCAGTCTATCTTCCTGTCGCTTTGGATTCACTTCTTTGCCAGCCCTACCTTTCAGAAAGTGGTCGATTTTCTGTTTCTAGAATTGCTGCTCTTGTTCTCTTCAATCTCCTGTTGGCTTTGTAGGTGTTTGGAATGGTATGATAAACTATCTAGCTGATCTCCTGCTACCTGATATCATCTCAGCCTGCTATTTTTCTGCCATCTTGACTCCTCCCCTCTCCATATTTTTCTTAAATATCAAGATCTTCTTCTTTCCTGGCTGCATAAAATTTCAAATATGTCTGTATAATATTGTATATATATTCCATATATATGCATATACATAAAGTGAATATTTTGCAGAGAATTTAAATATTGCACATTTCAATTCATTTCCTGAATGCTGCCTACATAGAGAAAAATGCTTTTCTCATCCATAGTATTGGCCACATGCTTCTCAGGGATTTTTTCTTCCTCAACTTATTTTTTTTTTTTTACAATTTTATCAAATTCCAGTTTTCAAACTCACTTAGTTGCATTGAGAATACTAATGTTTTGCTATTTCTCAACTCTTCCTCTTTTTTTTTTTCTTTTTGTGATTGCTCTTTTACTATCCATGAATATGAATGGCAAATTCAATGAAGTATAATTTCTTGCAAGACTTTCTCTGGACTTCTTAATAAGGCTGAACATATTTTCATATATATCTTATTAATAAGATATAGATATATATGAAAATATATACCTATATCTATTTATATATCTATATCTATCTATAGATATCTATCTATCTATATCTATCTATATATTAATAGTATCTATATCTTAATAATATATTTTATTGTATTAATAATATGTTTTATTTATATATTATATATGAAATATATTTTTTCATATATATCTTCTCTTGGAAAAATGGACTGAGAAACAAGCATGATTTTCTTGGGTACCATCACTGAAGTTCTGTATGAAACCCATTAACTTATAGTGATCAGTAACAGATAGTCCTGGGGGTCATTTCTTGCACCTCACATCCTTTCTCATGAGCTATTCTCAAATCCTACTGGCCCTTTGTAATTAGGGAAATGCTAGACAGTGTCCAGTGTACTTTGTTGTTCTATTTGAAGCCATGCAGAATACATTTGTATGTTTTAAATTCTATAATTTAAATTTTGAGACCATATACACTTTTGGCAGTGTCAGAAAATATGGATCTAATAAACTTTTCATATTAAATGTATAACACTTATTATGTTTTCCATGAATTTAAAATGTTCAGATTTTGTTTGGAAGTATCTTTTAAAAATATATACCTTAACATAGTAATAACACAAAATCTCACTCCTCCAAAGAGCACATTAAAAATTAAATGTACAGGGGCACCTGGGTGGCTCAGTAGGTTAAAGCCCCTGCCTTCAGCTCAGGTCATGATCCGAGGTCCTGGGATTGAGTCCCACATTGGGCTCTCTACTCAGCAGGAAACCTGCTTCCCCTCCTTCTCTGCCTGCCTCCCTGCCTACTTGTGATCTCTGACAAATAAATAAACTAAATCTTAAATAAATTAAATTTACAATGGAATATTACTCAACCACTAGAAAGGATGAATACCCAGCTTTTGCATCAACTTGCATAGGACTGGAGGGGATTATGCTAAGTGAAATAAGTCAAAGAGACAGTCAATTATCATGTAGTTTCATTTACTTGTGGAACATTAGCAATAGCATGAAGGATATTAGGAGAAGGGAAAAATGGAGGGGGAGAAATCAGAGTGGGAGATTAACCATGAGAGACTATAGACTTTGGAAAACAGAGAGTTTTAGAAGGGAGGGAGATGGTGGGATGGGTGAGCCTGGTGATTGGTATTAAGGAGGGAACAGATTGCATGGAGCACTGGGTATTATATGCAAATGATGAATTATGGAACACTGTATCAAAAACTAATGATATACTGTATTGTGACTATCAGAATACAGTAAAAAAAAACTAAAATATTTAAGTGTATTACAAAATAGACTTGTATATGTATTATAATTGAAAATTTGTTTATAATAGTAAAAACCTGGAAACAATAAATTTCATCAGTAGAAAAATTGATATCTAAAAAAGCACAAAAAATTCATACATAAAATAATCCCAGAATTAAATGAAAAATGTAAAATGATTTAAAAAAAATCTTAAAAAAACAGAATATTAAGCCTAATAGAAAATTATGCACAAAATCCTAGGTGGTGAATTGTGTTTCTCCAAAACCTTTATGTTGAAGTTTTACACCCAGTGCAGCTGTATATGGATATAGAATTTTTATGGTAATAATTAAAAGTAAAGGAGATCACACAGGTAACACAATTATCTGATAAGATTAGGATTTTGTTTTAAGAAGAGATCCAAGAATGGTCTCTCTTTCTCTCTCTCTCTCTCTCTACCAATCAAGGACACAGTGAGAAGGCAGGGAAATTTAGCCAAGCTAAGTGCTTTTACCAGAGACTGTCATTTTTGAAACCCTGTTCTTAGACTTCCATGCTCTATATCTGTAAGAAAATAAATTATGTTGCTTATTCTACTCAGTCAATAACATTTTGTTATGAAAATCTAAGCTGGCTAAGACACACCACTAGTATATGCACAAGCACATTTTTATGGAGAAAAATATTTTAGTAAAATGATGCATAAAATAAAGCTATAATCTAGAAATTTCAAATAAATGGCTTTGGGAATGAAGGATACCTATACCTTTGAAGCAAAGATTTTTTTAAAAGTTGATTGGTGAGGGGCAGCTAGGTGGCTTAGTCAGTTGAGGGTGCCTTCAGTTCAGGTCAAGATCCTGGAGTCCAAAGATCAAGCTCTGTATCATGCTCCTCCCTGCTATGCAGAGTCTGCTTTTCCCTCTCCCCCGCTCCTTCTCTTGCTCTCTCCCTCTCAAATAAATAAATAAAATATTTTTTTAAAGTTAACTGGTGAGCATATGTGCTCCTTAACACTTCACTTTCTATGTATTGTAGACTTAATAAACATTAGAAAAGAAATCCAAATTCAGAAATGAAAATTCATTATAGTTCTTTTAGTTTTTTAAATAGGTATAACTTATGAGTATCCTAAAGTAGTTCAAAATCATGCAATTCATCAAAATTTTCTGACATAAATTTGGTCTCTATTATTCTATCCACAAGCAAAACAAAATATGGAAAATGAAATATTTAGATATTAAAGTATTTATATCAATTACTTATCTAATATTTGGAGAACTATCTGTGCTGGAATAACAACAAATATCATTAACACAGTTTCTCTAATGCTTTTTCTCTCTCTTTTTATATTATAATATGTTTGTCACCATACAGTACATTAGTTTTTGATGTAGTGTTCCATGATTCATTGTTTGCATATAATACCCAGAGCTCCATACAATCTGTGCCCTTAAAACCCATCACTGGCATAAACTATTCCCCCACTCTTTTACCTCTAAAACCCTCAGGTTGATTCCCAGAGTCCGTGGTCTCTCATTGTTTATCTTCCCCTCAAGACATGTCTCCAAAGGCAAGGGAACAAAAGTGAAAATGAACTTTTGGGACTTCATGAAGATTAAAAGCTTTTGTATGGCAAAGGAAACAGTCAAAAAAACAAAGAGGCAACCCATAGAAGAAGATATTTGCAAATAACACTACAGATAAAGGGCTAATATCCAAGATCTATAAAGAACTTATCTAACTCAACAGCCAGAAAACCAAATAATCAAGTTAAATAATGGACAGAATACTGTAGAAATATTGCCCTTCAACGGACGAGTGGATAAGGAAAATGTGGTCCATATACACTAAGGATTATTATGCCTCCATCAGAAAGGATGAATACCCAACTTTTGTAGCAACATGTACGGGACTGGAAGAGATTCTGCTGAGTGAAATAAGTCAAGCAGAGAGAGTCAATTATATGGTTTCACTTATTTCTGGAGCATAACAAATAGCATGGAGGATATGGGGAGTTAGAGAGAAGAAGGGAGTTGAGGGAAATTGGAAGGGGAGGTGAACCATGAGAGACTATGGACTCTGAAAAACATTCTTAGGGGGTTGTAGTGGTGGGGGGGTGGGAGGCTTGGGGAACCAGGTGGTGGGTATAAGAGGGCACGTATTGTGTGGAGCACTGGGTGTGGTACAAAAACAATGAATACTATTATGCTGAAAATAAATTTAAAAAATGATTTTAAAAATGGACAGAATACATGAACAAAAATAATATTTTCAAACACAAATTGTTCAACCTTATAATTAAAAAGCACAGTGCACAATAAAAATCAATATTCTTGGGGGAGGAGTCAAGATGGCAGAGAAGTAGCAAGCTGAGACTGCTTCAGCTAGCCGGAGATCAGCTAGATAGCTTATCTAAAGATTGCAAACACCTGAAAATCCATCGGCAGATCGAAGAGAAGAAGAACAGCAATTCTGGAAACAGAAAAACAACCACTTTCTGAAAGGTAGGACCGGCAGAGAAGTGAATCCAAAGCGACGGGAAGATAG
>NC_081568.1:152325832-152326096 GCF_022355385.1 Mustela nigripes | reverse complement strand
CCAAAGATACAGATGTTGTGAAAAGAAGGGCCATCTGTACCCCAATGCTTATAGCAGCAATGGCCACGGTCGCCAAACTGTGGAAAAAAAAACAATTTGCCCTTCAACGGATGAATGGATAAGGAAGATGTGGGCCATATACACTATGGAGTATTATGCCTCCATCAGAAAGGACAAATACCCAACTTTTGTAGCAACATGGACAGGACTGGAAGAGATTATGCTGAGTGAAATAAGTCAAGCAGAGAGAGTCAATTATCAAAT
>NC_081568.1:152311010-152325732 GCF_022355385.1 Mustela nigripes | reverse complement strand
TCTGCCTCCATCAGAAAGGACAAATACCCAACTTTTGTAGCAACATGGACAGGACTGGAAGAGATTATGCTGAGTGAAATAAGTCAAGCAGAGAGAGTCAATTATCATATGGTTTCACTTATTTGTGGAGTATAACAAATAGCATGGAGGACATGGGGAGTTAGAGAGAAGGGGGTTGGGGTAACTTGGAAGGGGAGGTGGACCATGAGAGTCTATCGACTCTGAAAAACAATCTGAGGGGTTTGAAGTGGCGGGGGGGGGACGTGGGAGTTCGGGGTACCAGGTGGTGGGTATTATTGAGGGCATGGATTGCATGGAGCACTGGGTGTGGTGAAAATATAATGATACTGTTATGCTGAAAATAAACAAATTTAAAAAATTTAAAAAAAATACAATCAAGAACTGAGCAGAAGACATGAGCAGACAGATATTTGTCCAAAGTAGACATTCGAATGGACAACAGACACATGAAAAAATGCTAACCATCAATCAACATCAGGGAAACACAAACCAAAACCTTAATGAGATACTACCAGTCAGAATGGCTAGAATTAACATCTCAAGAAACAACAGACTTTGCCATTGGGATTCTGATAGGCACCATATTGAATCAGTAGGTTCCTTTGGAAAGAAAGGACATTTGAAAAGTCTTATTTCTTCTCATCCATGAAATTATTATCTTACTATTTATTTGTGTCTTCTTCAACTTTAGTTAATATTTTAAAGTTCAAATTGTACCCATAATTCACCTCTGATTAAACATTATTCCTGAGTGTTTTATTATTTTGATGTTATTGTTAGTGGAATTGTTTTTCTTATTTTTCAGACAGTTTTTTAGTGAACAAGAACGCAGTGGATTTTGGTATATTGAATTTGCATCCTACAAGTTTGCTGGGTTTGTTTATTTTTTCCTCATTTTTTTGTGAAGTCTATGATTTTCCTTATGCAAGATCATCTGCTCTACACACAGTGACAATTTTTACTTCGCCATTTCTTATTTAGATAACTTTTATATAGTTTCCATGCCTAATTTCTTTGGCTAGGAGTTCCAGCATGTGTTAAATAAGAATGATTGGAATGAACATGTTTGCCTTAATTCTAATTTTAGAAAAAAATGATCTCAGTCTTTCACAGTTGAGTATAATGTTAGCTCAGAGCTTGTTATATATGACTTTTATAATGTTGAAGTACATTTCTGGAACTATGCCAAATTTTGACAAATTTGTAATTGTCTATTAAGATTATCATTATATTAATTTACTTGATTTTATTAAAATGGTATACTGTTTTGATTGATTGGTGTATGTTGAACCATCCTTACAACCCACACATAAATACAACTTGATCATAGAGTATGATGCTTTTAATGTGCTGCTGCATTTGGTTTGGTAGTGTTTTGTTCAGGATTTTGCATTATTTTCATCAGGAATATTGGACCATAAAATCATTTTCTTACAATATTCTTGTCTAGGGGCACCTGGGTGGCTCAGTGGGCTAAAGCCTCTGCCTTAGGCTCAGGTCATGATCCCAGGGTCCTGGATCGAGCCCCACCTTGGGCTCTCTGCTCAGCACGAGAACCTGCTTCCTCCTCTCTTTCTCTGCCTACTTGTGATCTCTGTCTGTCAAATAAATAAATAAAAATCTTTAAAAAAAAATATAGTAGTTCAAAATGTCCCAATTGCTTAGGTAGTTTAAAAAAATATATTTTTGTCTAGCTTTCATATTAGATTAATGTTGACCTCATTGAATGAATTTGAAAGGGGTCCTTTTCTTTAAATTTTTTGAACGTTTTTTAAACAATTAATGGTAAATTTTTTTTTGTAGTATTTGGTAAAATTCACTAGGAAAGCCATTTCACCAGGAGACATTTTTTTAATATATATATATACATATTATATATGTGTGTATATATACATATTATATATGTACATATACATAAATATACATATAATATACATAAATAATATGTATATATACACATATATAATATGTATATTATATACAATATATTCTATTTATTTATATATAATACATATTATATATAAGTACATGTATATGTATATTATTTTACTAATAATACCAATAATTTAATTATGATTAAATATCAATAATACTATTATATTATTATAATATATTAATAATAATGCTGATAATACTAATATACTACTAATAATATTATATTATTATATTAAGTTGTTTATGTGATATCTTTCTTTATTCCTAACATAGATATTTATTGCTATGAACTGTTTTCTTAGAACGTCTTTTGTTATAGCCCATAGACTTTGGCATATTATGTTTCTAACTCTATTTGGCTCTATCTCTCTCCTCCTCTCTGTCTCTGTCTCTCGTCTCTCTCTCTTTGTCCGTCCCTATGTATATTTCTCTTCCTGTAATTCTCTCTGCCTGTCTCTCCATCTCTGCCTTTTTGAGGAACCTCCCTACTGTTCTCCAGAGTGGCTACACTAGTTTGAATTCCTATCAATGGTTAAGATGGTTCCCTTTTCTATATATCCATGACAACATCTGTTATTTCCTGAGTTTGTTAATTATAATAATTCTGATAGGTATGATGTAATATCTCAATGTAGTTTTTTTAACTGTATTATGTTAATCAGCATACAATACGTCATTAGTTTTTGATGTAGTGTTCCTGTATTATGTTAATCAGCATACAATACATCATTAGTTTTTGATGTAGTGTTCCAAGATTCATTGTTCATGCACCACACCCAGTGCTTCATTCAATACATGTACTCATTAATACCCACCACCAAGCTCATTCAGACCTCCACACTTCTCCCTTCTAAAACACTCAGTTTGTTTGTCAGAGACCACAGTCTCTCATCACCTCCCCTTCTGAGGTCTCCCCCTTCACCTTTACTTTACTTCTACTAATGTCCTCCATGTTATTCTTTATGTTCCACAAGTAAATGAAACCATATGATAATTCACTTTCTTTGCTTTACTTATTTCACTCAACATGACCTCCAGTCCCATCCATTTTGATGCAAAAGTTGGGTATTCATCCTTTCTGATGGAAGCATAAAATTCCATTGTATTTATGGACCACATCTTCTTTATCCACTTGTCTGTTGAAGGGCATCTTGGTTCTTTCCACAGCTTGACTATTGTAGACATTGCTGCTATGAACATTGGGGTACATTTGGCCCTTTTCACTACATTTGTTTCTTTGGGTAAATATCCAGTAGTGTAATTGTCACATCGTAGAGTAGCTCTATTTTTAATTTTTTGAAAAATCTTCATACTGTTTCCCAAAGTGGTTGCACCAACTTGCTTTCCCACAAACAGTGTAAGAGAGTTCCCCTTTCTCCACATCCTCTCCCCCAGTTGTTGTTTTTTGTCTTGTTAATGTTGGCCATTGTAACTGGTGTACAGTGGTATCTCAATGCCATTTTAATTTGAATTTCCCTGATGGTAATTTGATGTTTAGTATCCTTCTAGGTGTCTGTTAGCCATCTGTATATCTTCTTTGGAAAAACATATATTCATGTACTCTACCCATTTCTTATCTGGATTATTTGTTTTCTGGGTGTTCAGTCTCGTGAGTTCTTTATAATTTGTGGTACTAGCCCTTTATCTGATGAAACAGTTACAAATATCTTCCTCTATTTGAGTACATTGCCTTTTACTTTTGTTGACTGTTTCCTTCACGTTTAGAAGATTTTATCTTGATGAAGTCCCAATAGTTCATGTTTGCTTTTGTCTCCCTTGCCTCTAGAGATGCGTCCAGTAAGAAGTTGCTGTTGCTGAAGCCATAGAGGTTGCTGCCTATGTTATGTTCTAGGATTTTGATTATTTTCTTTCTCACATTTAGGTCCTTCATCCATCATAAATGTATTTTTTGTATGTTATAAGAAAGTGGTTTCTTTCTTTTCTGTTTCATTCTCCTGCATGTTGCTGTCCACTTTTACCAGCACCATTTGTTAAAAAGACTCTCTTTTTTCCACTGAATATTCTTTCCTGCTTTATTAAAGATTAATGACCATATAATGTGGATATATTATTGGGTTTCCTATCTTACTTCACTGATCTTTCTATCTGTTTATGCCTGTGCCATACTGTCTTGATCACTACATCAATGTAATACAGTTTCAATTCCAGAATAGTGATACCTCCAGTTTTGTTTTTCTTTTTCAATATTACTTTGGCTATTTGGGACTTTTGTGTATTCATATGAACTTCAGTACCCTTCTTTCTAGCTTTGTGGAAATTGCTGGTATTTTGATAGGGTTTGTATTAAATATGTAAATTGCCTTATTTAATATAGAATTTTTTAAAAGATTTTATTTATTTATTTGTCAGAAAGGGATCACAAGTAGGCAGGGAGGAAGGCAGAGAGAGAGAGAAGGAAACAGGATTCCTGCTGAGCAGAGAACCTGATGCAGGGTTTGATCCCAAGACCCTGGGATCATGACCTGAGCTGAAGGCAGAGGCCTTAACCCACTGAGCCACCCAGGTGCCCCAATATAGAAATTTTAAAAATATTTATGCTTCCAATTCATGAGCATGGATTTTTTTTCCATTTCTTTCTGTCCTGTTAAGTTTATTTTGTCAGTGTTTTATAGTTTTCAGAGTACAAATATTTTACTTCTTCAGTTAGATTTGTCCCTAGGTGTCATAGATTCTGGTGCAATTGTAAATGGGATCAATTCCTTGATTTATTATTATGCTACATTATTATTGGTGTAGAGAAACGTAAGATATTTGTATAAATTATTCTTTTTTTTTATCCTGCCACTTCACTGAGTTCATTTTTCAGTTCTAGCAATTCTTTGGTGGATTTGGGTTTTCTACATAAAGCACCATGTCTTCTTTAAAAAGTCAAAGTTTGACTTTGTCCTAGCTGATGTGGATGACTTTGTCTTTTATTTTTCTTGTCTGATTGCTGAGCCTAGGATTTCCAGTATTGTGTTAAATAAGAGTGGTGAGAGTGGACATCCCCATCTTGTTCCTTATTGCAAAGGAAATGTCTCAGTTTTTCCCCCACTGAGGATGATATTAGCTGTAGGACTTTTGTATATGGCCTTTATGATATTATGTTCCTTCTATCACTACTTCGTTGAGGTCTTTTTTTCTTCAAAGATGGATGTTATATTTTGTCAAATTTTTTTTCTACATCAATTGGGAATGTCACGTGGTTCTTTTCCTTTATTTTATTAATGTTGTGTGCCACACTGATTAATTTGTGGCTATTGCACCACCCTTCCAGCCCAGGAGTAAATCTCCTTTGATCATTTTGAATAATTTCCTTAATGTACTGTTGGATTCAATTTGCTAGTAGTTGTTAAGGATTTCTGCAACCTCTTCATCAGGGACATTGGCCTGAAATTCTCTTTTTCAGTGGGATCCTCTTCTGGTTTTGGAATCAATGTAGTATTGGCCTCATAGAATGATTCTGGAATTTTTTTCTTAAATTCCCCATGAGTGAAATTTCATGATATTTGTCTTTTTCCAACTGACTTATCATTCTAAGCATAATAGTTCTAAATCCATCCAGATTGTTGCAAATGTCAATATTTAATTATTTCAGTATGGCCAAGTAATCTTTCATTGTATGTACATATACCATATCTTTATACATTCATCAATGGATGGACACTTGGGCTCTTTCCATAATTTCTCTATTGTAGATAATGCTGTTATAAGCAGCCTGATGTGTGTCTCTTTTAATTAGTATTTTTCTAATCTTTGTGTAAACATAATGTAATGCAATTGCTGGATGATATGGTAGTTTTTTGTTTGTTTATTTGTTGCTGTTTGTTTGTTTGTTTGTTTTTTACTTTTTGGTGAACCTTCATACTGTTTTACAGAATGGCAGCACCAATTTGTATTCCTGCCATAAGTATAACAGATTTCCCCTTTCTCCACATTCTCGACAACACCAGTTTCTTCTTTTGTTGTTGATTTTAGCCATTCTGACAAGAATAAGGTGATATTTTATTGTAGTTTTTAATATATTTCCCTGATGATGAGTGATGTTGACCATCTTTTCATATGGCTGTTTATCTTCTGAATGCCTTCTTTGGAAAAACTATACATACCTTCTGCCCATTCTTTATTGGATTACTCATTTTTGAGGTGTTGAGTTTTATTAATTCTTTATATATTTTGGATACTGACTCTTGGTCAGATTTGAAATTTGCAAATACCTTCTTCCTCTCTTTGGGTTGTCTTTTAGTTTTGTTGATGGTTTCCTTCACTGAATGTTAGATTTTTATGTTGATGAATTCTCAATTAATATAAATTTGTAAATCTCCCAGTTTTTCCTCTTTACCTTTTATCCTATAGGTCTGGAATTATTAAGATTATTCTCTTCCATCTTTTTGCAACATTGTACTGAACATTATAGCTAATGATGTCAGGTGAGCAGAAATAAAAACAAACAAACAAACAAAAAAACATAAGAAATGAAGAAGTAAGGAGTTTTTCACAGACAAAATATTTCAGGAAAATCTTAAGGGCTTTATACAAAAAGCAACTAAAGCTTCTTGTTGTGTCAAAAATTATTCATAATAAAATTAGAATATTTTATAATAGTAAAAAAAAACAATAACAAAAATGGAACATAAATTTTTTTTAATTTCATTTATATATCATGAATGTATTTGTATTCTCAGTAATTATGCATGTTAGCTTCCAACTATCAGAACATCAGAAGGTGACTATATTTGGAATTAAGCCTTTTGAGGAATAATTAACTTAAAATGGGGACATGTAGGTGTCCTAATCTAATCTGACCACTGTTTCTCTTAAGATTTTATTTATTTGAGAGAAAGAGAGAACAGAGCAAGGGAAGAGTGGGGGATGTGCCAAAGGGAAAAGTGAGAGGGAGATGCAGGCTCCCCATTGAGCAGGGACCCCAAACAAATAACTTGATCCCAGGATCCTGAGATCATGACCTGAGCCAAAGACAGAGTTTTAACTGACTAAGCCACCCAGGTTCCCAGTTTCCTGGCCTTAAAAGAAGAGAATATGACATATAGAGTCTCACAATGGGCACTGGTCCACACGGGAATGGTCATTTGAAGAGACAGAAGGAGAACAGCCATAGGAAAACAAAAGAATGATAACTCTGAAGAAACAACCCTGCCCATACCTTAATCTTAAAGTTTTCAACTCCAGAACTGTGTGAAGATAATTTCTGTTGTTTAAATTATGCAGTCTATGGCATTTCCATATGGCATCAATGGCCAACTAATACAGATTTGGATCTGGAAATGGAGTATTAAGTGATGAATTTAACAGAACACGTAATTGACTTATGTCTTCAAACTGTAAAACTTGCTAATAGAATTTTTAAAGTTATTTTTTAATGAAGAAATATACCACCTCCATTGCTCATTTTTTTAAAAGATTTTATTTATTTATTTATTTGACAGAGAGAGAGTGAGCACAGGCAGATACAGTGGCAGGCAAAGGCAGAGGGAGAAGCAGGGTCCCTGCTGAGCAAGGAGCCCGATGTGGGACTCGATCCCAGGAGACTGGGATCATGACCTGAGCCAAAGGCAGCTGCTTAACCAACTGAGCCACCCAGGCATCCCTCCATTGCTCATTGTACACAGTGTTGTTAGGATAACAAGGGTCTCTACATTGAGCTAGATTAAATTCCAATCAAAGTTTTCCAAGTGGTTTTGAAATTGAGCAAATGATTTAAAAGTTAATATAGTGATTGTCCATTTGTGGAATACCTTATGGTATTGCTAAAGGTGTTGATGATATAAAAAAAATGAGAATAAGGATAAAGATATAATCCAAACAAACCCGTTATGAATATTCTGGTGTTGATAAGAAATTCCTAGATAACAAAAACCAGATGCACGAAAGTTGGAAATTGTGTCATACAGGATATCTAGAGAGGCAATAATTTAGAGCAAATATTAAATAAATGAATAAACAATTATACATATTGTAGAAGATAAAGGGAATATTATTGGATCAGATTTGGAAAATAAACTCCACTTTATCTCAACAATAAAGAAGTTCCTGTTGATTTTCATTAAGATGTTAGCCCTAAAAGGAGATGTCACTCTTACATGCCCATTAGAATGTCACTGACATTTAAAAACTGCTAAAGATGTTAGGAAATACAAGTTTTGGGAGAGTTTCTATCCTGATATCTCTATTCATTAGTTAGAATCTGAAGGAAAGTTACCTCACTGGAGTTGGATTAAACCCAGGGAGTGAGTATAGGAAAAATCAATAGGAAATTTTGTGGCTCAAGGACCTAAACAAAAACCATATGACTTACCCCAAAGTCAGAAGAGTATGTCTCTTAGTGACTCTCACTATTGCAACTTAACTAAAATTATTAGACTCAATTTAAAAATTAGTGGATGCAGACCTAAATGTAAATTGTTACAGGTTTTAGAAGGAAATTAATGTATTAGACTTCAATGGTCAAAAACATATAATGAAAATTTAAAGGGATGCTGGTTGGCTTATTGTAATGAGATCAAGTGAGATCTAATCCTTTATCTCAGTAGAAAAAGGACAGTAGTGTTAACTCTCAAATCAGATGGAATATGAGAGCAGGGTTTAGAATTTGAGAAATGAAATTTACACACATCTGAAAGTCTGACTTCCTGTAGAATCCCATGTACTTTATAAAGGTCCAAATTGAACTTGTGTTAAGAGCCTTATACCTTGTTAGAGAAAGAACTTCCAGAGGCATAGGATGTTAAGGATGCTTTTTCCTCTTAGAACTTGGAGTCAGTACAAGGCAAACACATACTGATGTGTACATGTCAGAGAAGCTCAATCAAAATCATTGTGAGTTTGATAGGAAGGGGGACACATGAAACAAGAACCTAGAGGACTATGGTCAAGTTATTTGCAGTTTTCTGACTCTTCTTATGACTTGAGAATATAGTTTCATTTTTAACAGTGTAAAGAGAAAACCCAAATTACTTACTTTTTAAAATTTTATTTCATTATTTTATTTTATTTTTACTTATTCTTTACTAAAGTTACTTTGAAACTCCTCTCCAGACTTTTTCTAAAATGTCTGAGCCTTATTTTCCAGGTGGAAAAAGGGAACATCAGAGTAGGCAAAAAGAAACCTTCAAACTATCTCACTGTCAATTGAAGAAGAAATAATTATTGCTCTTTTTCCAATGCATATTGTGTTGAGGCTGAATTACTCAGATAATTAAGACACTGAAATTAAAATGACTAAAAGTTTTTCTATAGGTATAAAAGCCCAAGTTTGGATAATGATTATCAATTACCACTACCTTTAGCTTTTAAGAGAAACTTTATGTCATGGTTTATAAATTTGATGATTGGGAAGATGAATGATAATGCAGGAGAAATGCGCTCAGGGACAGGGACTTCTCAGAAGTCTGACTGAGAACAGGGAAAGGCTGATGAGAAAGATTCCATGAGTTGTGGAAACATTTCTACATTTAGTACTCAATTAGAACCTTGTGTAAAAAGGCTGGGTTTCACTTACAGAGGTTGAGGAAAGTTTTTATTATTATTATTGTTGGTGGTGGTGGTGGTGGTGTTTTAAATTAGAGTGTTCATTGAGAACACATATTGTGAGGGGATGAAAGAGGCTGCATGGAGATCTAAAGAAATTGTCACTAAAGTGATGCTAAAGTACAAGTAAAAATAGGTATTAAGGAGGACATGTGTTGTGATGAGCACTGGGTGTTATACACAACTAATAAATTACTGAACACTACATAAAAAGCTAATGATGTACTCAATGTTGGCTAACTGAACATACTAATATAATAAAAAAAAAGAAATAAGGATGATCTGAGGGACAAATATTGGACCACAGAACTCCCCAATGGAGTTTGTGAGTGATCATGGATTAGAAGTCCTGTGTGAGTTTAAAATGGCAGGACACACAGGAACTTATGATGTATTTTATGGTGACTTACGTAACACCATAAATTTTTTTTTTAAATAAAATAAAATGGGAAGATACTCTGTATTTCTCACATGTCTAATATTTGCTTGTTCTTGGTATTAATTAAATTCTTGTTAGTATTGCATGCTAAAAATCTGCCTTGTAGTCTTAAATTTTGTTCTTCTCATAAGAAAATGGTACTATACATTTTAAACCAATTTGCAAAATTACAATACTTTTCTAGTATTTTATTTATTTATTTGAGAGAGAAAGAGATCATACAATAGAGTATGCACAGGGTGAGTAGCAAAGGGAGAAGCAAAATCTGACCCCCCGCTGAGCAGGGAGCCCTAATCCAGGAGGGATATCATGATCCTGGGATCATGACCTGAGCTGAAGACAGATGCTTAACCAACTGAGCCATCCAGGCTCACCATTGGTGATATTTTCACCAAAAAATAGGATTTTAATGAAAACATGGGATAAATCTTAATGTCCTTCCATGAAAAGTGTGTAATATATTAGAATATAAGCTAACATTAGTGATTATTTAAACAATTTTCAATATTCTACAAACAGAGCATTTATTTATGACTTCTTTGTTGACTTTTAAAAAAATATTTCATTGTTTTTTTTCAATGTTCCAAGATTCATTGTGTATGCACCACACCCAATATTGCTCCATGCAATACATGCCCTCATTAATACCCACCACCAGGCTTACCCAACCCCCCAACCCCTTCTGCTCCAAAACCCTCAGTTCAGCTCAGAGTTCACAGTCTCTCCTTATTCATCTCCCTCTATCTCTCCCATTTCCCCCAACTCACTTCTCTCCAACACCCAATGTCCTCCATCTTATTCTTTATGCTCCACAAATAAGTGAAACCATATGATAATTGACTCTCTCTGTTTGACTTATTTCACTCAGCATGATCTCCTCCAGTGCCATCCATGTTGATACAAAAGTTGGCTATTCAACCTTTCTTATAGAGGTATATCTCCAAAGGCAAAGGAAACAAAAGCAAAAGTGAACTTTTGGTTGTTCATAAGATCAAAAGCTTCTGCACAGCAAAGAAAATTTATCCCTAACTTCTAACCTACAACACCATTTACATCAATTAGAATATTTATGCAAAACAAATATGCATTATATTATAATTAGAATTATGTAGCCAATTCTGCAATTCCTGCTGAAATAAATTTACTCAAAAACCATCTCAAGTATTGAGTTAGGGAGGAAAGTGGAGTTATTTTTATCTTTTGCAATGAATGTAGTCTAGTTACATTGGACTGTTATGCCTATAGCTCTTTTACACCTTAGTAAACTATGAATATAGATATCTTGGTATTTAAAATTTTCCAACTATCTCATGATGGTAAAATATGCATGTTTCCAAAACAAAGATCCAAAGTATATTTTGTTATTTAATATAACATTTTTCTTTATTCAATAGGTTGGCTTTATTTTTAAAATAGAATGAATCAAACGCTAATAATGGAATTCTTGCTTCTGAGATTTATTGAAAGCCAGATGCTATTGAGGTTATATGCTGTGGTCTTACCAATTTACCTAGAGGCCAGAGTGGAGAATTTAACTATAATTTTGCTCACAATTTTTGACCAATGCTTCCACAGTCTAATGTACTTCTTCCTAAGACACTTATTCTTCTTAGATATGTGTCTCATTTCTGCTACAATCCCCAAATTTTTCCTCAACTCCATCATCTTCACTGACTCCATCTGTTTTCTGGGGTGTGTGTTACAGGTCTTCCTTGTGATACTAATGTCTGGTTCTGAAATTGGCATTCTCACTGTGACGTTCTATGACCGCTATATGGCCATCTGTCGCCCTCTGCATTATGAGGGTGTTACGAGCAAAGAGGTCTGCGTCCAGCTGGTGTTTGTCTCCTGGCTCAGTGGAATCTTGTACTCAGCTGGGACATTCTCTTTAAATTTGTGTGTATTCATTGACATACAACACCTATTTTGTGATGTGCCTGCTGAACCTCACTAGTTCCATGGAACATGCAACTATTAATGTCAGTGTGGCCATTGGGGCCTGTTATGGATTTTCATGTTTAATTTGCATTGTGGTCTCTTATGTTTAGATTTTCTCCACTGTGTTAAAGACCCAATGAGAAAGAAGCATTCCAAAGCCGTTTCCACCTGTTCCCCTCACCTCATTGTTTTGAGTACTTTTCTTTCTAACAGATGCTGTTGCTTATTTAAAGCCAACCTCTGATAAGCCTTCTCTTCCTGACTTGTTCATGTCTGTGTTCTATTCTGTGGTACCCTCAACCTTGGACAATGTTTTCTACTGTCTGAGGAGAAAATGTATTAAATCAGCTCTTTGTAAAGTCTAATAGAAGGTTGAAAGTTGTGGATTAGTTGAAAGATGCCTAAAATTGAAGTCAGAAAGTAGCATTTTATTTTTTATTCCACAATTAGCTAGCTATTTGGAATTATTTGTATTAGAGATCAATACATCATTGAATCTTGTTAGTAATGGTCTCAGTTTGTCAGTTTTGTTTTGTTTTATTTTGTTTTCCATTTGACAGAGAGAGAGAGAGAGAGAGATGAAGCACGAGCAGGGAGAAGGATCAGAGGGAGTGGGAGAAGCAGACTCCAGACAGAGCAGGGAGCCAGATATAGGGTTTGACTCCAGGACCCCAGGATCATGACTTGAGTCAAAGGCAGATGTTTAAGGAGCTGAACCTCTCAGGCACCCCTCAGATTGTCATTTATAATAGAAAATAATCTTCTTTTATACTATTTCACTTTCTATCTCAATTATAATTTATATATAATTTACAATTTATATATAATTTCTTTATAATTAATTATAAAGAAATTATGACAGTTCTCATACATCTTCAGTTACTTGAACTCCTGTGTTGAACTACATATACATGAGATTTGCATGAGGTTCTTAATTCCTCCAAAACTATCATCTTCCATCTTCCATCACATTTCATTCATATCATTTTTAATATCATAGATTTTGCATCTATGCTTTATTTGTTCCACTTTATAGCCTTTGCTTTTCAGTATCTGATGGGAATTTGATTGATTATTGATTGATTAATTTTCAGCATGACAGTATTCATTATTTTTTCACCACACCCAGTGCTCCACACAATCCGTGCCCTCTATAATACCCACCACCACGTACCCAACCTCCCAACACCCGCCCCTTCAAAACCCTCAGATTGTTTTTCAGAGTTTTCCATAGTCTCTCATGGTTCACCACCCCTTCCAATTTTTAAGTAGTTTTGACATCGATTGTGGATCCCAGTATGGGACTTGAACTCAAGACATTGAGATTGAGACCTAAGCTTAGATCCAGAGCTGGGTTGCTTAACAAACTGAGCCAACCAGCAACCCTGAAAATTTGATTTTAATATAAAATTATTTTGAGTAAATTTTGCAGTTTAAGAAAATGCTCATTTTACTCAGAAGTTTCAGTTACTTGACCAATATATGTTTGATGATGGATGTTATAAAATTACTCATATGTTTAAGATGGTTCTCTTGATCTTGTTTCTTTTGATGAAAATAATATTTCTATTTCTATAATCGGATATTTTATTCTTCTTATGTAAATTAACTTTTGCCTAATGTGTTGATGCTACTTATTGGGTTAATTATTTCTTAATAATGTTGGAATTTATGAAACTAGCATCGTTCTCATTGTGATGAATCCCACATCCACTTTTTCCAGATTTTAATATCATATAACATTTCAAATAGCTTAAATTAAAAAAAAATTCATTTGTGGCTGCAGAAAACCATATTGTCACTTTTATTCTTCTTGCTGCTTTATCCACATACTCTTTATGAAAATAGAAATTAATAGTTATATATTACCTTCACTATATCAGACACTTCTTTGTGCACCATCTCTATTAATGTTTCAAACCAATGTGAAGTCACATGAATATAGTTAAACAGACGGAGAACAGAAACTGAGGGAAGAGGAGTAGCATGTGTTCAAGTTATATGCCTCATAACATAGAAACATAAAAGAATACCTTTCTTGTGTGTACCAATACTCTTCAATCTCTGTAGACTCATCTTTGCATTTCTGAAGTTTTATATTACCCTCCTCATGAAATCTTCTACTTCTCCTAAAAAGTCTAGCTTAAATAAGGTCTTGGTATTTAGAATTATGAGAGCTGTTAATTGCACATTTCCCAATATCTAAATCCTTGTACATAGTTGATGGAAATGTTTTTGATAGCTATTCAAGTGAAAATCATGCATATAGTTAATTTCAAATCTTACATATCACTTTTTTTTAAGATTTTATTTATTTATTTGACAGAGATCACAAGTAGGCAGAGAGGCAGGCAGAGAGAGGGGGAAGCAGGCTCCCTGATGAGCAGAGAGCCCGATGTGGGGCTCGATCCCAGGACCCCGAGATCATGACCTGAGCTGAAGGCAGAGGCCCAACCCACTGAGCCACCCAGGCGCCCCTTACATATCACTTTTTTAATTAATTTATTTATTTTCAGCATAACAGTATTCATTATTTTTTCAAAACACCCAATTCTCCATGCAATCCATGCCCTCTAAAATACCCACCACCTGGTACCCCAACCTCCAACCCCCCCGACACTTCAAACCCCTCGGGTTGCTTTTCAGAGTCCATAGTCTCTCATGATTGACCTCCCCTTCCAATTTCCCCCAACTCCCTTCTCCTCTTTAACACCCCTTGTCCTACATGCTATTTGTAATGCTCCACAAATAAGTGAAACCATATGATAATTGATTCTCTCTGCTTGACTTATTTCACTTAGCATACTCTCTTCCAGTCCCGTCCATGTTGCTACAAAAGTT
>NC_081568.1:152287414-152301010 GCF_022355385.1 Mustela nigripes | reverse complement strand
AAAGAAAAAAAAAAAAAGAAAGAAGAAAAAAAATAAAAGAAAAGAATTAAAAAAAGAAAAAACCTAAGAAAAATGTAAAAATGAAAATATATATATATTAGATAAAATAGTAAAAAATCGTTAAAAAAGAAAAAGGTAACAGTTAAAAAAAAAAATTTTACCCGAAGGCGAGAGAAAAAAAAAACAAAAATTGAAAAAGAAAAAAATTAAATTAACTGCAAGACTAAAAAAAATCACAGGGAAAAAGCCATGAGTTCCGTGCTTTGCTTTCTCCTCCTCTGGAATTCTGCTGCTTTCCCTGGTATTGAAACCGCACTCCTTGGTAGGTGAACTTGGTCTCGGCTGGATTTCTTGTTGATCTTCTGGGGGAGGGGCCTGTTGTAGTGATTCTCAAGTGTCTTTGCCCCAGGCGGAATTACACTGCCCTTACCTGGGGCCGGGGTGAGTAATCTGCTCAGGTTTGCTTTCAGGAGCTTTTGTTCCCTGAGCGCTTTCCGTAGAGTTCTGGAGGACGAGAATACAAATGGCGGCCTCCTGGTCTCTGGCCTGGAGGAGCCGAGAGCCCAGGGCCCCACTCCTCAGTGCGCCCTCAGAGAACAGCGCCCAGTTACTCCCGTCTGCCTGACCTCTGGCCGCTCTTCGAGCTCACCGAGTCTGCGACTGGTTCACGGTAACACCGAGCTGTGAGCTTACTGTCGGCTCTGTCTCTGTAGCCGGCTTTCCCGTTCCAGTACCCGCAAGCTCTGCAACACTCAGACACCCCCGATCCTTCTGTGACCCTGCGGGACCTGAGGCCACGCTGACCCCGCGTGGGCTTCGCCCCAGTTTAGCCTCTGGAGCGATGTCCCTCAGCGGAACAGACTTTTAAAAGTCCTGATTTTGTGCGTGGTTGCTCTGCCGCTTGCCGGGAGCCGGCCCCTCCCCCCGGGGTCTATCTTCCCGTCGCTTTGGATTCACTTCTCCGCCGGTCCTACCTTTCAGAAAGTGGTTGTTTTTCTGTTTCCAGAATTGCTGTTCTTCTTCTCTTCGATCTGCCGATGGATTTTCAGGTGTTTGCAATCTTTAGATAAGCTATCTAGCTGATCTCCGGCTAGCTGAAGCAGCCTAGCCTGCTACTTCTCTGCCATCTTGACTCCTCCGTTGGCAGTATAGACATTTTAACATTGTTTATTCTTCCGATCCAAGAACATGATATGCTCTTCCATCTTTTTTTGGCTTCTTCAATTTCTTTCATGAGTTTTACTCAAGTACAGATCCCTTACCTCTTTGTTTAGGTTTATTCCCAGGTGTCTTATGGTTGTTGGTGCTATAGTAAATGGAATCAATTCTCTAATATCCCTTTCTGTATTTTCATTGTTAGTGTATAAGAAAGCCACTGATTTCTGCACTTTGACTTTGTATCCTTCCACGTTTCTGAATTGCTGGATCAGTTCTAGTAGTTTGGGGGTGGAGTCTTTTGGGTTTTCCATATAAGGAATCATGTCATCTGCGAAGAGAGACAGTTTGACTTCTTCATACCAATTTGGATACCTTTTATTTCTCTTTGTTGTCTGATTGCTGTTGCTAGGATTTCTAATACTATGTTGAACAAGAGTGGTGAAAGTGGGCATTCTTGTCTTGTTCCTGATCTCAATGGGAAGGCTGCAAGCTTTTTCCCATTGAGGATGATATTTGCTGTGGGTCTTTCATAGATAGATTTGATGAGGTTCAGGAATGTTCCCTCTATCCCTATACCTTGAAGCGTTTTAATCAGGAACCAATGCTGGATTTTGTCAAATGCTTTTTCTGCATCAATTGAGAGGACCATGTGGTTCTCTTCTCATATTAATTTGTTATATCACATTGATTGATTTGTGAATGATGAACCATCCTTGTAGCCCAGGGATGAATGCCACCTGGTCATGGTGGATAATCTTTTTAATGTGATGTTGGATTCTGTTGGCTAGGACCTTGTTGAGAATCTTAGCATCCATATTCATCAGTGATATTGGTCTAAAATTCTCCTTTTTGTTAGGGTCTTTGCCTGGTTTGGGGATCAGGGTAATGCTGGCTTCATAAAAAGTCTGGAAGTTTTCCTTCTGCTTAAATTTCTTGAAACAGCTTCAGGAAAACAGGTGATATTTCTTCTTTGAAAGTGTGGTAGAATTCCCCAGGGAATCCGTCAGGACAGGGGCTCTTGTTTTTTGGGAGGTTTTTGATCAATGCTTCAATCTCATTACTAGATATCACTCTATTCACGTTGTCTATTTCTTCCTGGTTCGATTTTGGGAGTTTTT
Organism: Mustela nigripes; assembly: GCF_022355385.1. Taxonomy (NCBI): domain Eukaryota; kingdom Metazoa; phylum Chordata; class Mammalia; order Carnivora; family Mustelidae; genus Mustela; species Mustela nigripes. The sequence goes on along the minus strand of NC_081568.1, from coordinate 152,298,734 downwards.
AGTTTTCCTCAAATGTATCCATTTCATCTAGGTTGCTAAGCTTATTGGCATATAACTGTTGATAATAACTTCTGATGATTGTTTCTACTTCCATGGTGTTTATTGTGATCTCTCTCTTTTCCTTCATAATTTTATGAATTTGGGCTTTCTCTCTTTTCTTTTGGATTACTGTGGCCAATGGTTTATCAATATTATTGATTGTTTCAAAAAACCAGCTTCTAGTTTCATTGATACGTTCTACCATATCTCTGGTTTCTACCTCATTGATCTCAGCTCTAATCTTGAATATTTTCCTTCTTATGTGTGGAGTGGGTTGATGTGTTGTTGATTCTCCAGTTCTTTAAGGTGTAGAGACAGCTGGTGTGTTCTGGATTTTTTCAATTTTTTTGAGGGAGGCTTGGATGGCTATGTATTTCCCCCTTAGGACTGCCTTTGCTTTATCCCATAGGTTTTGGACCGAAGTGTCTTCATTCTCATTGGTTTCCATGAATTGTTTTAATTCTTCTTTAATCTCCTTGTTGATCCAAGCATTCTTAAGCAAGGTGGCCTTTAGCTTCTAGGTGTTTGAGTTCCTTCGGAAGTTTTCCTTATGACTGAGCTCCAGTTTAAAAGCATTGTGATCTGAGAATATGCAGTGAATCATCCTCAGTCTTTTGGTATCAGTTGAGTCGTGATTTGTGACCCAGTATGTGGTCTATTCTGGAGATGGTTCTGTGTGCACTTGAGAAGAATGAGTATTCTGTTGTTTTAGGGTGGAATGTTTTGTATAAATCTATGAGGTCCATGTGGTCCAATGTGTCATTCAATGCTCTTGTTTCTTTATTGATTTTCTGCTTCAATGATCTGTCTATTTTGAGAGAGTCATGTTCAGATCTCCAATGATTAGTGTATTCATATCAATATGACTCTTTATTTTGATTAACAGTTTTCTTAAGTAATTGGCGGCTCCCATATTGGGGGCATAGATATTTAGAGTTGTTAGATCATCTTTGTGGATAGTCCCTTTAAGGATTATGTAGTGTCCTTCTGTATCTCTGACTACAGTCTTTAGTTTAAAGTCTAATTTATCTGATATGAGAATCGCTACCCCAGTCTTCTTTTGAGGACCATTGGCAAGAAAGATGCTTCTCCATCCCTTCACTTTCAGTCTGGGTGTATCTTTGTTCAAAATGGGTCTCTTGTAGACAACATAGGGATGGGTCCTGTCGTTTTATCCAATCTGAAATCCTGTGCTGTTTTATGGGCGCATTTAGGCCATTCACATTGAGAGTGATTATTGATAGATACGTTTTTATTGACATCGAGTTACCTTTGAAGTCTTTCTTTCTGTAAACTGTCTCTATATTTCTGTTCAATGCTATTCTTGGGATTTTTCCTCTTTTATAGAACCCCCTTTAATATTTCCTGCAGTATCGGCTTGGTGGTTGCATAGTCTTTTAAGCCTTGCCGGTCTTGGAAACTCTTTATCTCTCCATCCATTTTGAATGTCAGTCTTGCTGGATAAACTATTCTTGGCTGCATGTTCTTCTCATTTAGTGACCTGAGTATATCTTGCCAGCCGTTTTTGGTTTGCCAGATCTCTGTGGACAGGTCTGACGTTATTCTGATGGCTTCCCTCTGTAAGTAAGGTGCCTCTTCACCCTAGTGGCTTTCAAGAGATTATAACTCCAATTATAATTCCTCAATTTGACTATCAGGTGTCGTGATGGTTTTTTGTTTTTGGTTTTTTTTTTTTTTGGAATGTATAATCTTGGGTGGAGACCACTCAGCCTCTAGTACATGAATGCTGGTTCCATTCGTGTCTTGGGAAAATTTTCATGAAGGACTTGTTCCACTATATCTTCAAGACTTCTTTCTTTCTCCTCCCCTTCAAGGATTCCAATAATTCTGACGTTGGAACACTTCATGGCATCATTTATTTCCCTGATTCTGTTTTCGTGGCTTCTAAGCTGTTTGTTCCAGGCTTCCTCCTGATCCTTTCTCTATCTCTTTGTCCTCCAGATCACTAATTCTATCTTCTGTCTCAATTACCCTAACTTTGAGAGAGTTTAGATTAGCTTGGAACTCATTGATAGCATTTTGAACCTCCTCCCTGGTAGCTTTAAGCTCCGCCCTAACATTGTGAACATCACCTCTTCTCGCTTTGAGCTTGGCCCTAATCAATTCCGTTTGGTCATCCTTGGCTTTCTTCAACCTAGCTATTGCCTGGATAATTGTTAGCCTGAATTCTCTTTCCGACATCTTGTCTATGTTGATAGCTGTTAGCTCTGTTGCACAAGGTCCATCCTCTGTATTTTTCTTCTGTTGGGCATTCCTCCTCCTAGTCATTTTGGTGGGAGATGACTGAACAGATGGAGCTGGATGTATCAACTGTGGTGCAGTCAAGGTGCACCCTGGAACACTTCTGAGCAATCAGGATTCCCCACCCAAAAGAGAGACAAAAGAAAAGAAAAAGAAAAAAAATGAAAAGGAAAGAAAAAGAGAGACAGGGAGAGACAGGGAAGAAAGGGAAGATGAAAGAGAATGTTCAGCCCAGATGGGCCCCAAGGTAAGATTTATGAAGTAGACAAGCAAAAACAGACAAAAAGACTGATACAAGTATATGACAAGAGAAAAAAAAAATATATATATATGCAAATAATGGAAGAACCTGGTCAAAGAGATCCCCAAGTGTAAGATTTATATGCTATCAGGACAAAGACAAAAGCACAGAAACACTGGTAGAAGAAGAGGATGGGAGATAAATTCTCAGTGTGTGTGAGGAAGGTTGTTTTGATTCTTCCTGGGTGTATCTTGATATCTTTGTTAAAGGACTCAACTTTCCTAAGATAAAGGGGATTAAAAATTGGTTACCTATAGGGGTAGTATTTATTGGAGAAAGGGGATTACTTTGAAGTTTAACTCTATATGAATATTTGAAGATAAAAATAAAAAGGTATAAACTAGACTAAACTAAAATTTAATAAAAGGAATTCAAAAAATAAAAATTCAAAGGAAAAACATAGGTGCATGTATCAAAAAGTTCAGGTTAGAGGGGTATTATGGAATTTAATGTATTGTACAGTTTGCTGTGATGCTCCAAATGGTTAAAAAAATTACCTATGTGGAAAAAATGAGCCAGAATAGTGGGAATGTGTGAAAAATAAGTTTTCCTATGAAGTATTGGTTGTTCTATTGTAGTCCTTTTTTTTCTCTTTTTTTTTTTTCTTTCTTGGTTTGTTTTCTGGGGGAGGGGCCTGCCACATAGGTTGTTAGTAATGATGTTTTCTGAGTTAAGTCCTCCCGCCCCCCTCAAGGGGGTGGGCTCTGAGGAAACTGGTCTTTTTCAGGCTTTTGTTCTCTGGCGGTTTTTATGTTTGTTCACTTTTTTTTCTCTCACCTAGACCATTTTTGATGGTTTTTGTAGTTTTAGAGGAAAACAAACTGCACCTTGATCTCCCTCTCAGAGAGAAGCTTCAGTTCTGGGTGCAGAGCCTAAATAAGTTCCCCCTTGGCCGCTGGCAGAGCCAGTTCCAAATTGTGGTCCCTGGGTACGCAGGATCTTTTGCTTGTACCCAAAGCCAAGGCAGTGGCAGCTGTCTGGAAACTCCCGACCACCAGAGAGGTTCCAAGCAGCAATCGCACACTGAGATTTTCCTGCTAGCCCTGGGTGGGAGTGCCTGGTCTTTCTGGGTCTAACAGTGCCAGGCTTGTGCGCACCTCTTTCAGGGGTGGCTATGGGTCGTGCGTGTGCATCTCAGGCATTGAGAACAGGGTGCAGGTCCGAAAGCAGCAGGCTGGGCTTTTGTGCACCTCTGTCAGGGGAGAGATTGGGATGCACATCTTAGGCTCTGAAACAATGGCTCGGGTCAAAGAGCGCCAGCCAGTCCTTTGTAACTCTCTCAGGGGAGTATGAGGGATGTGTGCCCTTTTCTCAGGCTTTGTAGCAGGGCTCCAGCGTTCTGCCCACCAGCATGGCTCCCATCCCCTCACAGGAGCTCAGAACGCACGCATTCTTGGGCATGCTGGCGGCTTAGGGACCAAGACCTGGTTTCTCTGCCGCACTCTCTCTGCCTCAGCACCAAGGGAGGCTGTCCTGGGACCGGGGACTTAAGCCCCTGTCCCTTGCTGCCCTGATTCCCACAATTTCCCTCATGATCCTTTGCTCTTTTGGAGTGTTTTCATCCAGTGTCCAAGTTAATTCTGGTCCCCAGACTCAGGGCACTCTCGCTGGTATTGGGATATTACTTTCCAACTGGTCACCTCTGGTGGCTCCCTCCCCCTTTTGTTTATCTTCTGATATCAGTCGTGGTTCCCACTCCGCTTTACCTGCCCATTGGTGTCTTCTGCTCCGGTAGAGATCCAGCCGTGTATAATTCTGATCTCAGGCAGATTTCGTGGGTGATCGGAGTTTTCTGGAAGGTAATCAGCTCACTTTAGGGTGCAGGTTGAAAGTATGCCTCCTCCTACTTCCCCACCATCTTGTTTGTCTTTACATATCACTTCTGATAAGCAATTTGATTTAACAGACAGCAACTGTTTTTAAGTGATTCTTACATGAAAAGTCCAAACATAAAAAAAAAATTTTTATTTATTTTTATAATCCAAATAATAATTCTGATCATATAATAGCTACATCATCACTTCTCCTTTAACATACTTTTGAGATCAATTCATTTGCTATTCTTTTCAAGTATACCACAAATTTAATTATGTATTTTCAGGAAAATAAAATATTCCATTAAATAAATATATCAATTTTGAATGAACACCTGTTATAAAAGCATTGGAATATTAAAAAAATCTTAGAGGTAAGGACATGAAATAGTATATTTTTAAGAAAAATCATAAAGAGTAGATTGCAAATTATGCAATTTTACATATACAGACATAAGAATACAACCCAATTTTCAATTAGGGTAAAGCAGAGTTAATGAGCAGTATAAAGAATTAGAAATGTGATGATTTCTATTGTTTTCTATAAATCTAAGAGACCTAAAACAATTCATGCATCCTTTGGTAATGTAATGTTACAATAATAGAACTTATTACATTGAAAACTTTTCTATGAAATCCTTTTTCCATCATCCTGGTCCTCCTTTGTCTACTCCACAAAACCAAATTTGCAATATATTATTTTTCTATATGCTTTTTATGATATTATATAGAATAATATACCTGAATGCATTAGATGGGTACATGGCAAGACTCTTGAGACTGTGTAAGCTTATAAGTCACTTCTGTCATAACATCCTAGTCCCTTTCCCCAAAAACATTACTATCACAATAATGATCAAGATAAAAATAACTGGAAATAGTTTTTTCACCTCATTTTAAAAGGAACCCTTTATATTTGGAAATCATTTTATTCTTCATATGTTGAAACAAAATAGTTGTGATGCTTTCAGAAAACTTCTGCACAGTTTTTAATAAGTGTGTGGAAAAGTCTGAATTTGGTATGGTGTAAACAGCCTTATTTATTATTTTCTGACATATTAAGATATTTATTTTTTAAAAGATTTTATTTATTTATTTGTGACAGAGATCACAAGTAGGCAGAGAGGCAGGTAGAGAGAGAGATGGAAGCAGGCTCCCTGCTGAGCAGAGAGTCTGATATGGGGCTCAATCCCAGGACCGTGGGATCATGACTGGAGCTGAAGGCAGAGGCTTTAACCCACTAAGCCAACCAGGTGCCCCAAGATGTTTATTTAAAAGACTGCACAAGTTGTAAATTGAATTAAATAGCCAATACTAGTCATTTGAGTGTTCTCCCACAGAATGTGGCCTTCCATTATGAGCCAAATGCCAGAGATTTTGCTCAATATGGTAATGGAAGTAGAGGATTAAGAAGATTGCACGCAGTTGCCATTTCAATAAACAAATTTAGGAAACTTATATGTGGAAATAATAATTTGGGACAGTATAACTTGAAAAGCATACAGCAGAAAGGTTAAGAAAAGATAAAATTCACAGAAGATTTTTAATTAATTAAGTAATTAATTGGTTACTTTTTGGCTGTGCATTTGTTTCTTCTTTTATTATTTTATAATTTTTATTATGATAATCACCATACAATACATCTTTAGTTTTTGATTTAATGTTCCATGATTCATTGCTTGCATATAACACTAAGTGTTCCATACAATCCATGCCCTCCTTAATACCCATCACTGGGTATATATTTACTGAAAAAAATTAAGAACAGGCTACTTAGTTAGAGGTGAAAATTCTACCAATAGACATAAATTTTAAAGTTACACTATCTAGAAATATGCCGTCAAAAAAGCTGCCTATATGCATATGTAACTATTAAGGTGTTGAAATATGGCTAATATGGCTGAGGAAATAAGTTAATTAGTTTTGATTAATTTAACTTTAAAAACTGACACTCAATTCAGCTATTAAACATTAAAAAGTGTGTTTGAAAATCCTAGGGCAACTGGGTGACTCAGTCAATAAGTGTCTGCCTTTGGCTCAGGTCATGATCCCAGAGTCCTGGGATCAAGTCCCACATCTGATTCCCTGTCAGTGGGAAGCCTGCTTCTCCCTGTCCCACTCTTCCTGCTTGTATTTTCTCCCTCGCTGTTGTTCTGTCAAATAAGTAAATAAAATATTAAAGAAAGAAAAGCCTATACATAAGAATCAAAGAAAATATATGTATTGCATTACTTTGAAATTGTCTTTTTCACATAAATAAATAACTGGAATTACATAGAATGAGTGAGATACAATTTGTATGGAAGCTCTGAATATAAAGCACTATTTCAGATGATTCATTCTGAAGATAAAGGGAAATAGAGGTGTGCATAGACTGGATGTTTGAGGGTTGAAATATTTTTTAATAACATAAAATATAATAGTAACCTGTAAAGGTCATGGTAAAGCAAAACATTGTGGTTTCCAAATTCATAAATCTAACCAAAAACCTGGACTGGATCTGTGGCAGCTATATAGCTTTCAGTGAAAGTCATGACTGTAAAGGTTACTCCAAATATATAGAAATATGATACTTACCCTTATTAGCATTTTCAGTGTGATTCCTAAGTGTAAATTAAGGTTGAGCAAATAACTATAATGTGAAATGATTTAATTTGTTTAATGGATACTGCAAGGAAATAAAAATCCGTCCTTCCTTTGTGCGTTATTTCAAATACCCATTAGGATAAAAAATAATACATTTGGGGGAAATTGGAGGGGGATATGAACCATGAGAGACTGTGGACTCAGAAACAAAATGAGGGTTTTGGAGGGAAGGGGCATGGAGTGTTGTGTGAGCCTGGTGGTGGGTATTTAGGAGGGTATGTATTGCATGGATCACTGGGTGAGATGCATAAAAATGAATCTTGTAACACTGAAATAATAAAATAAAGTTCAAATAAAGAAAGAAAAATTACATATACAAAAATAAATATTATGGATTTTGCTCAAAATGCAAAAAAAAAAAATAATAGAGTAAATCTTTACTTAGTTCTTTTCTAATAGATTTTTTGGTCCAGATTTGCAAAGCCAAAAATATATATGTACATTGAGGGTTGGTTAACTGCAGGTTACACCCACTTTGGTGCTGCACAAAATTTCTGTCCACCCAACAAGGCTCCCCACTTTCTTTTGTGCAAATGTCAAAGTGTCCTTTGACAATCAAAACTGAACTTAGTGTGGGAAATTCAGATAGACAAAGCAAAGTCTTATTAACAACTGTAGACCTCACTTTAGCTAAACTGTTTGCTAAAACAATGCATGCAGTTGTGTATGGTAGCTATCCATGAGATAGTGGTGGGAATAACCCACGTCACTGCTCAGAACAGGTGATACTGAATGCATATCACAGTGACTAAAGACTGAATCCTGGGTTTAGCTCCTACATGAATCTCATGCTTGTCTCCTCCATTTCATGATCTTTTAAGGTTCTCTGCTTTCATACCATATGCCCAGTTCCTCCACCTAGTTAGGACTTTTCAGTTCTTTTTCCCATATATTATCATGGCCATACTTTCCAGTTTACCTTATCTTTTTTTGTTTTCCTGAAAGCTTAACTTTGAGTCATAAATCTTTTTTCCATGGTACTCTTGCTTCTTACATATATTTAAAGAGTTCATTTTGAATAATACAATCTAAAAATGACTGTTCTTCTAGGCAACGGAGCTACAACCATCCTAAATGACTAGATATTTCTGATTGATTATAAGGTCTTCAGATGAGAATTGACAGAGAAACACGTACAAAAAGTAAATCAAAAGCTATCCTATATATAGTAAATCCTGATATACATAGTCTGCTGCATGAAATGACAAAGAGAAATTTTCTGTGAGTTGAAACACTTTCAGTGCTTTTTCCTCTAAGATTATAATTCAGCATATGATTACATATACCCAAACATTTGCATGAATAATACAACATTTTCTACTGTCCCTTTGAATAGCATATTACACGGGCATGTTTATACATGTGTTTCTATGCATGTGTATTTACAAATTATATATATTTGTAAACATAAATAAAAATTGAGTAACAGGTAGATCAATTGAAGTATTACTTGTGCAATTTTATCATTGAATAAAGTCAAAAGAAATGGTTTCACCATGTATTTTTTTTAGATTCTACAATATTTGTCTTTCTATGTTTGACTAATAGCTGACTTCTCACTTAGCATAATGTCCTTAAGATCCATTCATGTTGTCACAAATAGAAATATATTATTTTTATTGCTGAACAAGATTATATATATAGACACATATATATAATTTATAATTTATGCATTCATCCATCAATATATACTTAGGTAATAGATACATCTTTCCATACCTTGGCTAAGTAAAACTATTGAAAGAAGTTCAATAGTAAAATTATCTTGAAAGAAGTTGCTGTGGCTGATATCGAAGAGATTACTGCCTATGTTCTCCTCTGGGATTCTGATGGATTCCTGTCTCACGTTGAGGTCTTTTATCCATTTTGAGTTTATCTTTGTGTACGGTGTAAGAGAACGGTCGAGTTTCATTCTTCTACATATAGCTGCCCAGTTTTCCCAGCACCATTTATTGAAGAGACCATCTTTTTTCCACTGTATTTTTTCCTGTTTTGTTGAAGATTATTTGACCGTAGAGTTGAGGGTCCATATCTGGGCTCTCTACTCTGTTCCACTGGTCTATGTTTCTGTTTTTATGCCAGTACTATGCTGTCTTGGTGATCACAGCTTTGTAGTAAAGCTTGAAATCAGGTGACGTGATGCACCCAGTTTTATTTTTGTTTTTCAACATTTCCTTAGCGATTCGGGGTCTCTTCTGATTCCATACAAATTTTAGGATTATTTGCCCCAGCTCTTTGAAGAATACCGTTGGAATTTTGATCAGAATGGCATTAAAAGTATAGATTGCTCTAGGAAGTATAGACATTTTAACAATGATTATTCTTCCGAACCAAGAGCATGGAATGGTCTTCCATCTTTTTGTGTCTTCTTCAATTTCTTTCATGAGTGTTATGTAGTCCCTCAAGTACAGATCCTTTACCTCTATGGTTAGGTTTATTCCCAGGTATTTTATGGTTCTTGGTGCTATAGTAAATGGCATCAATTCTCTAATTTCCCTTTCTGTGTTTTCATTGTTATTGTATAAGAAAGCCACTGATTTCTGTACATTGACTTTGTATCCTGCCACGTTGCTGAATTGCTGTATGAGTTCGAGTAGTTTGGGAGTGGAGTCTTTTGGGTTTTCCATATAAAGAATCATGTCATCTGCAAAGAGAGAGAGTTTGACTTCTTCATTGCCAATTTGGATACCTTTTATTTCTGTTTGTTGTCTGATTGCTGTTGCTAGGACTTCTAATACTATGTTGAACAAGAGTAGTAAGATTGGGCATCCCTCTCGAGTTCCTTGAAAGGATGCAAGCTTTTTCCCATTGAGGATGGTATTTGCTGTGGGTCTTTCATAGATAGATTTGATGAAGTTCAGGAATATTCCCTCTATCCCTATACTTTGAAGCGTTTTAATCAGGAACGGATGCTGGATTTTGTCAAATGCTTTTTCTGCATCAATTGAGAAGACCATGTTGTTTTTCTCTCTTCTCTTATTAATTTGTTCTATCACATTGATTGATTTGAGAATGTTGAACCATCCTTGTTGCCCAGGTATGAATCCCACCTGGTCATGGTGGATAATCCTTTTAATGTGCTGTTGGATCCTGTTTGGTGGATCTTGTTGAAAATCTTAGCATCTATATTCATCAGTGATATTGGTTTAAAATTCTCCTTTTTGGTAGGGTCTTTTCCTGGTTTGGGGATCAGGGTAATGCTGGCTTCATAGAAAGAATCAGGAAGTTTTCCTTCTGCTTTTTGAACCAGCTTCAGGAGAATAGGTGTTATTTCTTCTTTGAAAGTTTGGCAGAAATCCCCAGGGAATCCATTGGGTTCTGGGCTCTTATTTTTTGGGAGGCCTTTGATCACTGCTTCAATCTCGTTACTAGATAGCAGTCCTTTCAGGTGGTCAATTTCTTCCTGGTTCAATTTTAGGAGTTTATCGTTTTCCAGGAATGCATCCATTTCATCTAGGTTGCTTAGCTTATTGGCATATAACTGTTGATAATAACTTCTGATGATTGTTTCTACTTCCTTGGTGTTAGTTGTGATCTTTCCCTTTTCATTCATAATTTTAGGTAGTTGAGCTTTCTCTCTTTTATTTTGAATTAGTGTGGCCAATGGTTTATCGATCTTATTGATTCTTTCAAAAATCCACCTTCTAGTTTCATTGATACGTTCTACTGTATCTCTGGTTTCTACCTCATCGATCTCAGCTCTAATCTTGATGATTTCCCTTCTTATGTGTGGAGTTGGTTTGATTGGTTGTTGATTCTCCAATTCTTTAAGGTGTAGAGACAGCTGGTGTGTTCTGGATTTTTCAATTTTTTTGAGGGAGATTTGGATGGCTATGTATTTCCCCCTTAGGAAGGCCTTTGCTGTATCCCATTGGTTTTGGATCAAAGTGTCTTCATTGTCATTGGTTTCCACGAATTGTTGCAGTTCTTCTTTTATCTTTTGGTTGATCCAAGCATTCTTAAGCAAGGTGGCCTTTAGCTTCCAGGTGTTTGAGTTCCTTCGGAACTTTTCTTTGTGACTGAGCTCCAGTTTCAAAGCATTGTGATCTGAGAATGTGCAGGGAATAATCTCAGTCTTTTGGTATCGGTTGAGTCCTGATTTGTGATTCAGTATGTGGTCTATTCTGGAGAAGGTTCCATGTGCACTTGAGAAGAATGAGTATTCTGTTGTTTTAGGGTGGAATGTTCTGTATATATCTATGAGGTCCATCTAGTCCAATGTCTCATTCAATGCTCTTGTTTCTTTTTTTTTTTTTTT
>NC_081568.1:152238230-152287314 GCF_022355385.1 Mustela nigripes | reverse complement strand
ATTTATTTATTTGACAGAGATCACAGTAGGCAGAGAGGCAGGCAGAGAGAGAGAGGAGGAAGCAGGCTCCCCACAGAGCAGAGAGCCCGATGTGGGGCTCGATCCCAGGACCCTGGGATCATGACCTGAGCTGAAGGCAGAGGCTTTAACCCACTGAGCCACCCAGGTGCCCCAATGCTCTTGTTTCTTTGTTGATTTTTTACTTGAATGATCTGTCTATTTCTAAGATAGGCGTGTTAACATCTCCAACTATTAGTGTATTCATATCAATATGACTCTTTATTTTGATTAACAGTTTTCTTATGTAATTGGCAGCTCCCATATTGGGACATAGATATTTACAATTGTTAGATCATCTTGGTGGATAGTCCCTTTAAGAAAGATGTAGTGTCCTTCTGTATGTCTGACTAGAGTCTTTAGTTAAAAATCAAATTTATCTGATATGAGAATTGCTACCCCAGCCTCCTTTTGAGGCCCATTGGCATGAAAGATGCTTCTCCATCCCTTCACTTTCAGTCTGGGTGTATCTTTAGGTTCAAAATGAGTCTCTTGTAGACAACATATAGATGGGTCCTGTCATTTTATCCAATCTGCAACCCTGTGCCATTTTATGGGCGCATTTAGGCCATTCACATTTAGGGTGATTATTGATAGATAGGTTTTTACTGACATCGTGTTATCTTTGAAGTCTTTCTTTCTGTAGATTGCCTCTATATTTCTGTTCAATACTATTATTGGGCCTTTTCCTCTTTTAAGGAAGCCCCCTTAATATTTCCTGCAGTATTGGCTTTTAAGCCTTGCCGGTCTTGGAAACTCTTTATCTCTCCATCCATTTTGAATGTCAGTCTTTCTGGATAAAGTATTCTTGGCTGCATGTTCTTCTCATTCAGTGCCCTGAATATATATTGCCAGCCCATTCTGGCTTGCCAGGTCTCTGTGGACAGTTCTGACATTATTCTGATGGGCTTTCCTCTGTATGTAAAGATCATCTTTGTCCTAGCCACTTTCAAGAGGTTCTGCCTACAATTATAATTCTACATTCTTACTATTAGGTGTCTCGAGGACTTTCAAGGGTCTGTAATCTTGGGGGGACTCCTTTCGGCCTCTAGTACATGAATGCTGGTTCCATTCACAAGACTTGGGAAATTTTCATGAAGAACTTGTTCCACTCTATCTTCTAGACATGTTTCTTTCTCCTCCCCTTCAGGGATTTCTATAATTCTGACATTGGAACCTTTCATGGCATCATTTATTTCCCTGATTCTGTTTTCATGGCTTCTAAGCTGTTTGTTCCAGGCTTCCTCCTGATCCTTTCTCTCTATCTATTTGTCCTCCAGATCACTAATTCTATCTTCTGTCTCAGTTCCTGTAGCTTTGAGAGAATTTAGATTAGATTGGAACTCATTGAGAGCATTGTGAAGCTCATTCCCTGGTAGCTTTCAGCTCTTCCCTAATATTGAAAACATGATCTCTGGTTGTTTTCAGTTAGGCCCTAATCAATTCCGTTTGGTCACTCACGGCTTTCTCCAGCCTAGTTGTTGCTTGGATAATTGTTAGCCTGAATTCTCTTTCTGACATACTGTCTATGTTGATAGCCATTAGCTCTGTTGCAGAAGGTCCATCCTTTTTATTTTTCTTCTGTTGGGCATTCCTCTTCCTAGTCATTCTGGTGAGAGATAGCTGAACGGGTGTAGCTGGATATATCGACTGTGGTGCAGTCAAGGTTAGCCCTGGAATGCTTCTGAGCAATCAGTATTCCCCACCCAAATGAGAGGAAAAAGAAAAGGAAAAGAAAAAAAAGAGAGAGGGAGATAGGCAGGATTGAAAGGTGAGGTAAAAGAGAAGGTTCAGCCCAAATGGGCCCCAAGGTAAGATTTACGAAGTATACAAACACAGACAAACAAAAGGCTGATGAAATTATATGTCAAGAGGAAAAAAAATTATATGACAACAGGAAAAAAATATATATTTGCATATACGCATATGCAAATATATATTTGCATATATATTATATATGTAATATATCTATGTATACATAGATATATATTTGCATATACGTATATGCAAATAAAGGAAGAACCCCGTCAAAAAGAACCCCGAGTTAAGATTTATATCCTATCAGGACAAACACAAAAACACAGAAACAATGGTGGAAGAAAAAGATGGGAGAGTGGTTGTAAATTGTCAGTGTGGGTGAGGTGAGGAAGGTTGTTTTGATTCTTCCTGGATGTATCTTGATATCTTCATTAAAGGACTCAACTTTCCTAAGATAAATGGGGATTAGGAATTGGTTTACCTATAGGGGTGGCATTGATTGGGGAAAGGTGATTACCTTGAAATTTAACTCTATATGAATATTAGAAAATAAAAATTTAAAAAAGGAATAAACTAGACTAAACTAAACTAAAAGTTATAAAAAGAAATTTAAAAAATAGAAATGCAAAAGGAAAACACAGGTGTATATATCAAGAAGTTCCGGTTAGAAGGTTATTATGGAATTTGATGTACCGGACAACTCACTGTGATGGTAAGTAAGTTAAAAAATTCTCTATATAATAATAAAGAATTATCTATATTTTAAAAAATGAGCCAGAATAGTGGGATCAAAATAATAATAAAAATTGTCCTATGAAGTAGTGGTGGTTGTTCTTTTGTCATCTTTTATATTTGTCCTTTCCTGGTTGGTTTTCTGGGGAAGAGGCCTGCCACATGGGTTTTCAGTCAATGAGTGTCTCTGAGTCAAGTACCCCTGCCCCCCTCAAGGGAGTGGGCACTGAGGAAACTGGGTTTTCCAGGCTTTTGTTCTCTGGAGGTTTTTGTATTTGCTCACTTTTGTTTTTCTCTCTCTCCTTGACTGCTTTTGATGGTTTTTGTAGGTTTAGAGGAAAGAAAACTGCACCCTGACCTCCCTCTCAGAGAGAAGCCTCATTCTGGCTGCAGAGCCCAAATAAATCCCCCCTTGGCCTCTGGCAGAGCAGGTTCCCAGTGGTGGTCCCTGGGGACTCAGGATCTTTTGCTTGTACCCAAAACCACTACAGTGGCGGCTGTCTGGGCAGCTCTAGACTGCCAGAGAAGTTCCAAGCAGGGATCGCACACTGAGATTTTCCCACTGGCCCGGGCTGGGAGTGCCTGGTCTTTCCAGTCTGAGAACACCCTGCTGGCACCTGTGATGGCACGGCAGGGCACTCACATGGGGGCTGCAAGAACTCTGTGCTTCAGTTGGCTGGCGAGGCACCCACCCCTCACATGAGCCAGGCAACATGCACTCTCAGGCATGCTGGTGGTTCAGGGACCTAGACCTGGTTTCTCTGGTTTCTCTGCTGCACTCTCTCTGGCTCTGTGCAGAGAGATGCTGTCCTGCATCTGGGGACTTAAAACAGTGACCCAAACACCCCGATTCCCGCACTTTCCCTTCGGTGATACTTTGCTGTTTTTGAGTGCTTTCTACCAGACTGAAGAGTTAATGCTGGTCCCCAGGTGCAGGGCACTCTCGTATTGGGATATTACTTTCCATCGCGTCGCCTCTGTGGCTCTCTCCTCCTTTTGTTTATCTTCCAATATCAGTCCGAATTTCCCACTCCACTTTACCTGCCCAGTGGCATCTTCTGCTCCAGCAGAGATCCAGACATGTAAAATTTTGATCTCAGTCTGATTTCGTGGGTGATTGGAGTTCTTTGGAAGGTAATCAGCTCACTTTAGGGTACAGGTTGAAAGGGCGCCTCCTTCTACTTCCCTGCCATCTTGTAGCCCCTGTGTTAGATGATTTTTTAAAGATTTTCTTTGTTTCTTGGACAGACAGAGATGATGAGGAGGTAGAGAGGCAGGCAGAGAGAGAGGGGGGTGAACAGGCTCCCTGGTAATCCAAGAGCCAGATGCAGGGTTGGGTCCACAGGCTGGAGCCTGGCCAGGACCACCATGAAGCCCTGCAGCAGCTCCAACAATCCCATGCTGATCTCCCTGCACAATCCTGCCTGCCCCTCCCCTAGGCCGATGGTTGGGGTGGGGGGGCTGGCCTTCCCAAGCGAGCACCCTCAGGGGGCCCAAGAGTCACTAATCCCTGCTAGCCCCTAGGCTCCCTCACCTCAGCTACTCCTGACAGTGGCTGCATTAGCAGCTGAGGGAGAGCGGTTTTCTCCTTTGGATATTTCAGTTCAAGGATTTTCATTGTTTTGAAGTTACCTACCTTTCTTCCTGGATTCCTAGTTATCCTATCTAGATTTGTATACAGTCCCTTAGCTGGTATCTCAATAGAGCATTTCCTAGTGGCAGAACAATTTGAGAAATAGTCAGAATTCCCTAGAATATCTTACTGCCCAGGTGACAGCAAATAATCGAAGGCAGAGAGCAGCCTCCCAATGACTCAGGTCATCAAAGGGAAGGCAGTTCAAAAGGGAAGAAGGAATAGATGGGAAAAAGAAAACACGACTAGCAAGGTACTAGACTACCTCTTCAACATTTCAACAATGACCTTCAGAAGGAATGACTTTTCTTGCCAAGCTATGGAAAGAAAAGACAATTCTCTTGAAAGAAAAGACATAAATAGGACAGTGAAAAATAAACTCTCCATACAAGAGTGCAGAGGAGAGTCTAGATTTTGTGAAAAGAAAAAGGATGAAGAGGGCTAGACCACACCCAAACGAATCCCACAGGGCCAATTTTCCTAGCTCTTGACAAGAGACAATAGAAAGATGTCCCATAGAATGAAAGGCAGCCCTTAGAATGAACAGAAAAAGAAGACTCTAGCTCTTGGTTCTGCCCTATGCACCTCGCCAACTCACGTGTGCTCTTTCCCTAAAACAAGGAAGGAAAACCCTAAAGAGAAATGATCAATGTTTGAGAGTGGGAGGGGTGAGGAGAGAAGCAACTGGCCCTGGGTCCAGCGGGAGGAGCCCGAGATGCTTCCAGCACTCCCGGGGCCTTGCTCCCTCAGCTGCCGCTGCCACTGCCGCCACCGCCAGGAGCAGCTGAGCCCCGGGAGCCCAGATGCTGGCAGGGTTTATGGACTGGAGCACCACCATAATCTGCAGGCTTGGGGAGGCCTGGCGGCACATGGGTCCATGGAGGAGCTGAGGGCTCTGCCCAGACACCCGCATGGGGGAGGGGCAGGCAGGATGGTACAGGGAGATCCATGCAGGACTGCAAGAGCTGCTGCAGGGCTTTATGGTGGACCTGGAGAGGCACCAGCCTGTGGACCCAGCCCTGCATCTTGCTCTTGGCTTACCAGGGAGCCTGTTCGCCCCGCTCTTTCTCTCTGCCTGCCTCTCTAACTCCTCCTCATCTCTGTCAGTCCAAGGAACACAGAAAATCTTAAAAAAATCTTCCAACAACCCTCAATATTCTTGTCATTGATTAGGACCCCATACATCAACATGTTCATTTTTCTTACTGAATTGAATGAATGGGTGGATTGTTTGCTGGATTTGACAGAAAGAGAGAGAAAGGGAGAGAGGGAGCCCAAGTAGTGAAGAGGGAGTAGAAGCAAGGCCAGTGGGAGAGGGAGAAGCAGGCTTCCTGCTGAGCAGAGAGCCCCAGGCAGGGCTTGATCCCAAGACCCTGGCATCAGGACCCCAGCAGAATGCAGCCACCCTGGTGCCCCACTCCATGATTAAATCAGTTGTTCACTATTACATCCGTTTTATTAAGCAACTGTATTTGGGGTCTGCCTTCTCTGGCTTAACACTAACCCACTGTGCCTTCCTTTGCTCTTTTGTGATCACTGAGGATGGTAGGAAACTGTTCATGTGTTTCTTGGCTCATGGTTTTCTCCTTGGGATATTTCTGATCAAGGCTTTTCATTGCTTTGAAGTTACCTACCTTTCTCTCTAGATTCCCAGTGATCCTATCTAGATTTGTATACAGTCCCTTAGCTGGTCTCTTGATAGAGCCTTTCCTAGTGTGCGTCATGTCAATTGGAGGACAAGATTTTTGTTTTTCAACTTGGATGGAGTTGACTCCACCTTCCCAGCCTTTCTTGTGCTCGGTTCCACTCATCTCTGCCACCTCCCCCAGATCCTAAAAATGTTTTCCTATGGTATCTTCCAGAAAACTTCTGATGTCCTCTTTCGAACTTAGGCAACATCAGCCTCGAATTGAGTTTAGGCTTTTATGTTCCATGTGGATATTCATGTCGTTTAGCAGCGCTTGGTCAAAGTCGGCCATCTTCTATTGGTCTGTTTCCTCAGGTCATTTCAAGAGTCCTTTTGTTAGAAATCCTATCCCATCAGACTCTCCTCCCACTCTCTTTCTCCCTCACACATGCTCTTGCTTCTTTCTTCTGATTTGCCCGGGAATACTAGTCCCTTTCATTTCCATGGAATTAGAAGAATTGGCCTATCCAGGTACACAGGCACTTCCTAGATAGGAAACTGGGATTCCATTGAAAATCTCCATCAAGGTGTGGTCCATTGAAACTTTACAGTACCCATCATGCAATCTCTGAACCTCTTCCATTAACATAGGTAACCTATTTACCTATTGGACATCCCATTATTTGAGATCATAAATTCCCCTTAGTCCTCTTTGATGGTTTTCTGGGTGGAGACTTCCTGGGTAGAGACTATATCAAGTCTTTGGAGAGAAGAACTCCTCGTTTTGGTGCTCTCATCAATAGGATTTTCAGCCTTGGTTCTTACGTCACTGAATTCCAGTGAATTTTCCTGAATTTCTAACTTATATCTGATGACTTTGTTTCATTCACTTCCTGATTCTCATACTTTGTCCATTCTCTTAGAATATTTCTCTATACAAATTGCACTCATGCTTTCCAGTTGTCATACATTCAATATTTCCTCCATCACTTCTTATACTCGCTAGGATGTCCCCTTCTAGGTTGGTAGAAGAGTTGTTCAATTTGAGGAGTTCCATACTCCCGAATTTGGTTTCTGCCTTGCTGAGATGATTCTGTATCCCTGAGAGGCAGCACATCATTCTGTGTGTATGTGAGGATTGATTCACTCCAACCAATCTCGTCTTTTCATTAGAGTATAGAAATCATTGACATTTCGTGGAATGACTGAGTCCCTCAATTATTGCCCATTGTCTTGCATTTTGTTTGCTTCATCCATTTCTATTTTGTTTATTTATTTATTTATTTATTTATTATTTTAAATAAATATATAATATATTTTTATCCCCCGTAGTACAGGTCTGTGAATCAACAGGTTTACACAATTCTAAGCACTTATAGGTCTCTTTTTAAAAATAAATGTATTTTATTTCTTTTTGTAAATGTTTTTATTTTTTTTATTTTTCATGTTTTTCCTTTTATTTTAATTTTTATTTACATCATATTCGTATTGCTTGATTCTGCACCAAACCCAGCGCTCCATGCCATCCATGCCCTCTCCAATACCCACCACCAGGTTCCCCCAACCTCCCAAACCCCACCTCTTCAAACCTCTCAGATATTTTTTCAGAGTCCACAGTCTCATGGTTCACCTCCCATTCCAATATATTTAATCTAAATTTTTGATTTTTAATTTTTATTTAAATTTTGAAGTTTACACTTAAACTTAATGTATTTAATTTAATAGTATTTAAATTTAATTTCTTTTTCTCTTTTAAATGCTGATAAATGCTGTGGGTTCCTAAATCTCTGGTCTCTTCATGTACATACAAAATGAGAAACAGGAATGTAAACTTACAAATAAGAGCCATTTAGCTTTTATAGGTCCTTCTTTTAAAAAACCCCAGAATTTACTTTCCCCAAAAGAATCTTATTCATAGGGATAGAGTAGGATGCAAGTCACCTTCATCAGACCATAAACAGATGCTCAATATGAAAACCACTGTAAACCCCAAAAAGATACCAACTCTATTTAAAAGAATAGCAGACGACATTTGGTAACAATGTCTTTCATGGAGATTGAGGAGGTAAAGGTGTTCGAATTGTTCAGGAGGTACCAAAAGCATGAGAATAAGCTAATGAAAGGAAGACTGAGATTCTAAACAAAAATGATTTATTAGGCAATATATATATATATATATATATATATATATATATATATATATGTTGTGTGTGTGTGTGTGTGTCTGTGTGTGTCTGTGTATGCCCATAAACTGTCCCAGTCCTGAAACCCAGAACCTGCTAGCATGAACTTATTTGGAAATAGGATCCCTGGAGATATAACAAGCTAGGACAAGGTCCTATTTGAATAGACTGCACCCCTAATTTAGGAGGTAGGTCTTGTGTCTTTCTAAGAAGGGAAACTGGGGATACACAGATATGCACTGAGGGAGAAAGCCATGTGAATAAGGCCAAAGCCAGGACAATGCTTCAACCTGAAAGAGGGGCCTGGAACACATACTTCCTTAATACCTACAGAAGGAGCATGGGCTACCAACATTGTAGCCTCTAGAACTGTGAGAGTGTCCACGTCTCTTGTTTCAGCCACTAGGCTTGTGGTATCTTGTAATACCAACCCTAGAAAACTAATACAAACCTCTTAGAGGAAGAGAAACCAACCAGAAGCCCATGGGGAATAGGAAAAGAAAATTATCTATCTATCTATCTATCTGTCTATCTATCTATATAGACATAGAGATGTCTGTATCTATATCTATATCTTTCAGTTGATCTGTCTCTGTCTATATATATCTTTATATCTAAGTCTTTAAAACATTGAAAAGGAATGCACATTGGTGAAATTTGTGAAAAAGAAAATCAAGCAAACAAACAAACAAAAAAAAGAAACTGAGCCCCAGGCTTCAATCTGCTTTTCACCTGGAGAATTTCTGGATGGTGGGGGTAGGGCAGAGATTCCAAGGAAAATATGGGAGTCTCCCTGGTGTGAGGAAAGCGAGATAGGAACTCAGGAAGGTTGGAGTGATGAAAAGGCCATGGGTTCCTGAAAGAAGGAAGTCAAGTAGTAAACAAGCTCTTGGATACACACTGGAGTCCTCTTGAATCCTTGCTCCATGGGAAGCAGTGTGTGTCTAGGAATATTGGCCAGGTTCTAACAAAGAGTCATGGCAACTGAAGCAGATGGCTGCCAAGACTCATACAAGGCTAGAGGTCATTGGAGTTCCAACCAGCCAGAGGGAAGCGTTCTTTGGGACCAGTCAGAATACTCAGTAGAGACCTAGGAAGATTCACAATTTAGGAGCGGGATGAAATGATCCCTCCAAGAAAGCTGACTCTACAGATTCCCTAAACAGGTGACAGAACAATTTGAGAAATAGAAGTACCTAGAATTATCTCACTGCCCATGTGACAGCCAATAATCGAAGGCAGAGAACAGCCTCCCAATGACTCAGGTCATCGAAAGGAAGGCAGTTCAAAAGGGAAGAAGGAATACACGGGAAAAAGAAAACACGACAAGCAAGGTACGAGACTTCCTCTTCAACATTTCAATGATGACCTTCAGAAGGAAGGGCTTTTCTTTCCAATTTATGGATTTCCAGTATATGGAAAGAAAAGACAATTCTCTTGAAGAAAAGACCTAAATAGGTCAGTGAAACATAAACTCTCCATACAAGGATGCAGAGGATAGTCTAGATTTTGTGTAAAGAAAAAGGATGGATAGGGCTAGACCGTACCCAAATGAATCCTACAAGGCCGATTTTCCTAGGTCTCGACAAGAGGCGATAGAAAGACACCCCATAGAATGAAAGACAGACCCTAGAATGAACAGAAAAAGAAGACATTTCAAAGGAACAAAGGATCCATTTAGAAAGACATGGCCATCCTCAAGGTGTCCGCATCTGATGAGAAAACTCCTAGAGATCCACGCCATTGAAGCCCCTAAAACAAGGCTGAAGAAAGGTCTTGGAAAGCTTTTCTTTCTTGATTTGCGAGAGAATGAGTGAGAGAGAGCAGGAGAGAGGAGATGTTCATAGGGAGAAGCAGACTACCCAAGGAGCTGGGAGCCCCAGGCAGGACGAGACCCTGCCAGTCCGGGGTCATGACCTGAGCCCAAGGCAGTTGCTCAACCCACGTAGCAGAGCAGGCACCCGTTTCCAGAAATTGGTCAACAACAGCTGGGGGGCACCTGGGCGGCACCCTCAGTGAAGTGCCCAAGTCTTGGTTCTGGCTCAGGGGGTGATCTCAGGCTCTTGAGATGGAGCCCTGAGGCAAGCTCTGGGCTCAGGGCAGAGTCCACCAGGACTCTCTCTCTTGGTTCTTCCCTACCCACCTCTCCCACTCACGTGTGCTCTTTCCCTAAAATAAACTGGGAAAGCCCTAAACAGCAACGAACCATGTTTGCGAGGGGGAGGGATGGGGAGAGAAGCGACCAGCCGGGGGCGAGCAGGAAGAGCCCAAGTTGCTGCCTGCCCTCCCAAGGCTGCTCTACCTCAGCTGCCTCTGCTGCCAGGAGCAGCTGAGTCATGGAAGCCCAGACGTGAGCAGGTATTACTGACTCCAGCCCCACCTGAGTGTGCTGGCTTGGGGAGCCTGGGCGGCAGATTGGTCCAGGGAGGAGGCGAGGGCCCCGCCCAGGCGCCCGCCTGGGGGAGGGGCAAGCAGGATGGTGCAAGGAGGTCCACCCGGGACTGTCGGAGCTGCTGCAGGGCTTCAAGGTGGACCTGGTGAGGCACCAGCCTGCGCATGGAGGCCTGCATCTGGCTCTTGGCTTACCACGGAGACTGTTCGCCCCTCTCTCTCTCTGCCTGCCTCTCTCCCTCCTTCTCCTCTCTGTAAGGAACAAAGAACATCTTAAAAAATATCATCCAACAACCCTCAATATTCTTGTCGCTCATTAGGACCCCATGTGTCAACATGTTTGTTTTCCTTATTGAATTGAAGGAATGGGTGGATTGATTGACGGATTTGACAGAAAGAGAGAGACAGGGAGAGAAAAAGCCCAAGTAGTGAAGAGGGAGTAGAAGCAGGGCCAGTGGGGGAGGGAGAAGCAGGCTTCCTGCTGAGCTGAGAGCCCCAGGCAGGGCTTGATCCCAAGACCCTGGCATGAGGATCCCAGCAGAATGCAGCCACCCAGGTGCCCCACTCCGTGATTCCATCAGTTGTTCACTATTCCATCCATTTGATGAAGCAACACTTTTTAGGGTCTGCCTTCTCTGGGTTAACACTAACCCACTGTGTGTTCCTTTGCTCTTTTGTGATCACTGAGGATGGTAGGATACTGTTCATGTGTTTCTTGGCTCATGGTTTTCTCCTTGGGATATTTCTGATCAAGGCTTTTCATTGCTTTGAAGTTACCTACCTTTCTTTCTAGATTCCCAGTGATCCTATCGAGATTTGTATACAGTCCCTTAGCTTGTATCTCCATAGACCTTTCCTAGTGTGAGTCTCTTCATTTGGTGGGCAAGATTTTTGTTTTTCACTGTGGAAGGAGTTGAATCCACCTTCCCAGCCTTTCTTGTGCTTCCCATTTTTGGTGTTCAGTTCCACTCATCTCTGCCACCTCCCCCAGATTCTAAAAATGTTATCCTATGGTATCTTCCAGAAAACTTCTGATGTCCTCTTTCATACTTAGGCAACATTAGCCTCGAATAGAGTTTTAGGCTCTTATGTTCCATCTGCATATTCACGTCCTTTAGCAGTGCTTGGTCAAAGTCTGCCCTCTTCTGTTGGTCTGTTTCCTCAAGCCATTTCAAGAGTCCTTTTGTAAGAAATCTTATCCCATCAGATTCTCCTCCCACTCTCTTTCTCCCTCACCCTTGCTCTCACTTCTTTCTTCTGATTTGCCTGGCAATGACTAGTCCTTTTCATTTCCTTGAAAATAGAAGAATTGGCCTATCCAGGTACACAGGCACTTCCTATATAGGAAACTGGGATTGCTTTGAAAATCTCTTTCAAGGTGGGGTCCATTGAAACTTTACAGTACCCATCATCCAATCTCTAAACCTCTTCCATTAACATAGGTATCCTATGAACCTATTGAACATCCCATTGTTTGAGATCATAAATTCCCTTTGGTGGTTTTCTGGGTGGAGACTTCCTGTGTACAGACCGTATCAATTCTTGGGAGAGAGGAAGTCCTCCTTTTGGTGCTCTCATCAATAGGATTTTCAGCCTTGGTTCTTAGGTCACAGAATTCCCGTGAATTTTCCTGAGTTTCTAACGTATATCCGATGTCTTTGATTCATTCACTTCCTGATTCTTATACTTTGTCCATTCTCTCAGAATATTTCTCTATACAAATTGCACTCATGCTGTCCAGTCGTTATACATTCAATATTTCGTCCATCACTTCTTATACTCGCTAGGACGTCCCCTTCTAGGTGGGTAGAAGAGTTGTTCAATTTGAGGAACTCAGTGCTACCGAATTTGGTTTCTGCCTTGCTGAGCTGATTCTGTATCCCTTAGAGGCAGCACATCATTCTATGTGTATGTGAGTATTGATGCAATCTAACCAATCTCATCTTTTCATTAGAGTATAGAATCCATTGACATTTCATGGAATGACTGAGCCCCTCAATTATTGCCCATTGTCTTGCATTTTGTTTGCTTCACCCCTTATTTATTTATTGTTTTATTGTTTTATTTTTATTTATTTATTATTTTTAAATAAATATATAATATATTTTTATCCCCTGTAGTACAGTTCTGTTAATCGCCAGGTTTACACAATTCTAAGCACTTATAGGTCCCTTTTTAAAAATACATTTTCTTTCTGTAATGTACTTATTTTTTTATTTTTCATGTTTTTATTTTTTTTTTAATTTTTCTTTGCAGCATATTCGTATTCCTTTTTTTTCCACCACACCCAGTGCTCCATGCAATCCGTGCCCTCTCCAATACCCACCACCAGGTTCCCCCAACCTCCCACCCCCCACCCCTTCAAACCTCTCAGATATTTTTTCAGAGTCCATAGTCTCTCATCGTTCACCTCCCCTTCCAATGTATTTAATCTAAATTTTTTATTTTTAATTTTTATTTAAATTTAGAATTTTATATTTAAATTAAATGTATTTAATTTAAATGTATTTAAATTTAATTTCTTTTTTTTTTCATTTAAATGCTGATAAATGCTGTGGGCCCCCAAATTTCTGGTCACTTTATGTACATACAAAATGAGAAACAGGAATGGAAACTTACAAAGAAGAGCCATTTAGCTTTTTAGGTCCCTCTTTTAAAAAACTAGAGAATTTACTTTCCCAAAAAGAAACAAATTCAGAAGGAAAGAATAGGATGCAAGTCACCTTCATCAGCCGATAAACAGTTACTCAATACCAAAAACACTGTAAACTCCTAAAAGATGCCAAGTCTTTTTAAAAAAATGGCAGACGATGTTCGGTAACAATGACTTGCATGGAGACTGAGGAGGTAGAGGTGTTCAAATTGTTCAGGAGGCACCAAAAGGATGTGTAAAACCTTCTAATGAAAGGAAGGAAGATGAGATTCTAAACAAATATGATTTATTAGGCAAAAATATATAAATACATATATACATATATCTGTATACACACACACACACACACACACATATATATATATATATATATATATATATTTTTTTTTTTTTTTAACAGACCCGTGTGTGTGTGGGAGGGAAGGGTATGCACATAAACTATCCCAGTCCTGAAACCCAGAACCTGGTAGCATGAACTTATTTGGAAATAGGATCACTGGACATATAACAAGCTAGGATAAGGTCCTATTTGAAAAGACTGTGTCCCTAATTCACGAGGTCTTGTGTCCTACTAAGAAGAGAAACTGGGGATACACAGATATGCACTGAGGGAGAAAGCCATGTGAAGAAGGCCAAATCCAGGACAATGCTTCAACCTGAGAGAGGGGCCTGGAACAGATCCTTCCTTAATACCTACAAAAGGAGCAAGGGCTACCAACATTGTAGCCTCTAGAACTGTGAGAGTGTCCATGTCTCTTGTTTCAGCCACTAGGCTTGTGGTATCTTGTAATAGCAACCCTAGAAAACTAATACAAACCTCGTTAGAGGAAAAGAAACCAACCAGAAGCCCATGGGGAATAGGAAAAGGAAAAATATTATCTATCTATCTAGACATAGAGATGTCTGTATCCATATCTATATCTTCTATATCTTCATGTAGATCTGTACCTGTCTATATATAACTATATATCTAACTCTTAAAAACATTGAAAAGGAATTCACATTGGTGAATTTCATGAAAAGGAAAACAGGCAAACAAACAAACAAGAAAAAAGTGAGCCCCAGGCTTCAATCAGCTTTTCACCTGGAGAAGTTCTGGATGGTGGGGTAGGGCGGAGATTGCAAGGAAAAGATGGGAGTCTCCCTGGTGTGAGGAAAGCGAGACTGGAATTCAGGAAGGTTGGAGTGATGAAAAAGCCATGGGTTCCTGAAAGAAGGAAGTCAAGTAGTAAACAAGCTCTTGGAAATACACACTGGAGTCCTCTTGAATCCTTGCTCCATGGGAAGCAGTGTGTGTCTAGAAAAATGGGCCAGGTTTTAACAAAGAGTCAAGGCAACTGAAGCAGATGGTTGCCAAGACTCATACAAGGCTAGAGGTCATTGGAGTTCCAACCAGCCAGAGGGAAGCGTTCTTTGGGACCAGTCAGAATACTCATAGAGACCCAGGAAGGATCATAAGTTAGGAGCGGGATGAAATGATCCATCCAAGAAAGCTGTCTCTGCAGATTCCCTAAACATGTGGCAGAACAATTTGAGAAATAGTCAGAATTCCCTAGAATATCTTACTGCCCAGGTGACAGCAAATAATCGAAGGCAGAGAGCAGCCTCCCAATGACTCAGGTCATCAAAGGGAAGGCAGTTCAAAAGGGAAGAAGGAATAGACGGGAAAAAGAAAACACAACTAGCAAGGTACTATACTTCCTCTTCAACATTTCAACGATGACCTTTAGAAGGAAGGACTTTTCTTTCCAATCTATGGAAAGAAAAGACAATTCTCTTGAAAGAAAAGACCTAAATAGGTCAGTTAAAAATAAACTCTCCATACAAGGATGCAGAGGATAGTCTAGATTTTGTGAAAAGAAAAAGGATGAAGAAGGCTAGACTGCACCCCAATGAATCATACAAGGCTGATTTTCCTAGGTCTTGACAAGCGGCAATAGAAAGATGCCCCATAGTATGAAAGACAGCCCCTAGAATGAACAGAAAAAGAAGACATTTCAAAGGAACAAAGGATCCATTTAGAAAGACATGGCCATCCTCAAGGTGTCCGTATCTGATGAGAAAACTCCTAGAGATCCACGCCATTGAAGCCCCTAAAACAAGGCTGAAGAAAGGTCTTGGAAAGCTTTTCTTTCTTGATTTGCAAGAGAATGAGTGAGAAAGAGCAGGAGAGAGGAGAAGGTCAGAGGGAGAAGCAGACTCCCCAAGGAGCTGGGAGCCCCAGGCTGGACGAGACCCCGCCAGTCCGGGGTTATGACCTGAGCCCAAGGCAGTTGCTCAACCCACGGAGCCCAGCAGGCGCCCGTATCCAGAAATTGGTCAAGAACAGCTGAGGGGCACCTGGGCGGCACCCTCAGTGAAGTGCCTAAATCTTCGTTCTGCCTCAGGTAGTGATCTCAGGCTCTTGGGATGGAGCCCTGAGGCAAGCTCTGGGCTCAGGACAGAGTCCACTAGGACTCTCTTTTGGTCCTACCCTTCCCACCTCCCTCCTCATGTGTGCTCTTTCCCTAAAGCAAACAAAGAAAACCCTTCACAGAAATGAACAATGGTTGAGAGAGGGAGGGGTGGGAATAGAAGCCACTGGCCTAAGGGGGAGCTGGAGGAGCTCGAGATGCTGCCCCCCCTCCAAAGGCCACTCATCCTCAGCCCCCAAAGCCGCCGCCACCGCATCCAGGAGCAGCTGAATCCAGGAGCCCATTTGCTAGCAGGGAGTAGGGCCTCCACTGCCATCTGATCACATTTGCACGGTGTGTGGGGGGGGGGCGCATATTGGTCCAGGGAGCAGGAGAGGGTGGCGCCCAGGCGCCTGCTGCGAGTAGGGGGTGTGGGGGGGAAGTCTAGGCAGGATGTGCAGGGGGATCCCCACAGGACTGTCAGAGCTGCTGCAGGGCTTCACTGTGGACCTGGCGAGGCACCAGCCTGCGGACCCAGCCCTGCATCTGGCTCTTGGCTTAGCAGGGAGCCTCTTTGCCCCTCTCTCTCTCTCTGCCTGCCTCTCTACCTCCTTCTCATCTCCATCTGTCCAAGGAACAAAGAAAATCTTAAAAAAAATCATCAAACAACCCTCAATATTCTTGTTCATTAGGACCCCATGCATCAACATTTTAGTTTTCCTTATTGCATTGTAGGAATTTGTTGATTGATTGACGGATTTCAATCCCCTCCAACACATGTTGTTTCCTCTCTTACTGATTTTGGCCATTCTAACTGGTGTAAGGTGATTTCTCAATGTGGTTTTAGTTTGAATCTTCCTGAGGGCTAGTGATGATGAACATTTTTTCATGTGTCTGATAGCCATGTGTATGTCTTCATTGGAGAAGTGTCTGTCCATATCTTCTGCTCATTTTTTGATATGATTGTCTGTTTTGTGTGTGTTGAGTTTGAGGTGTTCTTTAAAGATCCTGGATATCAACCTTTTAGTCTGTACTGTCATTTTCAAATATCTTCTCCCATTCCGGGGGTTGCCCCTTTGTTTTGTTGACTATTTCCTTTGCTGTGCAGAAGTGATTGATTTTGATGAAGTCCCAAAAGTTCATCTTCGCTTTTGTTTCCTTTGCCTTTGAAGACATATCTTGAAAGAAGTTGTTGTGGTTGATATCGAAGAGATTACTGCCTCTGTTTTCCTCTAGGATTCTGATGGATTCCTATCTTACATTGAGGTCTTTTATCAATTTTGGAGTTTATCTTTGTGTGCGGTGTAAGAGAATGGTCGAGTTTCATTCTTCTACATATAGCTGTCCAGTTTTCCCAGCACCATTTATTGAAGAGACTGTCTTTTGTCCACTGTATATTTTTTCTTGTTTTGTTGAAGATTATTTGTCCATAGAGTTGAGGGTCCATATCTGGGCTCTCTACTCTGTTCCACTGGTCTGTGTCTGTTTTTATGTCAGTACCGTGCTGTCTTGGTGATCATAGCTTTGTATTAAAGCTTGAAATAGAGTAATGTGATGCCTCCAGTTTTATTTTTGTTTTTCAACATTTCCTTAGCGATTCGGGGTCTCTTCTGATTCCATACAAATTTTAGGATTATTTGCTCCAGCTCTTTGAAGAATACCGGTGGAATTTTGATCAGAATGGCATTAAAAGTATAGATTGCTCTAGGAAGTATAGACATTTTAATAATGATTATTCTTCTGATCCAAGAGCATGAATGGTCTTCCATCTTTTTGTGTCTTCTTCAATTTCTTTCATGAGTGTTCTGTAGTACCTCGAGTACAGATCCTTTACCTCTTTGGTTAGGTTTATCCCCAGGTATCTTATGGTTCTTGGTGCTATAGTAAATGCAATCGATTCTCTAATTTCTCTTTCTGTATATTCATTGTTAGTGTAAGGAATTTTTATTTTTTATTATTTTATTATTTTTCAAAAGATTTTATTTATTTATTTGACAGAGAGAGAAATCACAAGTAGGCAGAGAGACAGACAGAGAGAGGGGGGTAGAAACAGCCTCCCCACTGAGCAGAGAGCCTGAATGCGGGACTCGATCCCAGGACCCTGGGATCATGACCTGAGCCGAAGGCAGAGGCTTAAACCACTGAGCCACCCAGGCACCCTGCAAGGAATTTTTTAAAAAGATTTTTATTTATTTGACAGACAGACAGAGATCACAACTAGGCAAAGAGGCAGACAGAGAGGGAGAAGGAAGCACGCTCCCTACTGAGCAGAGAGCTTGATTCCAGGCTTGATCCCAGGACCCTGGGATCATGACCTGAGCCAAAGGAGAGGCTTTAACCCGCTGAGCCTCCCAGGCACCCCAAGTAAATCTATTTTGATTTAATATTTTCTTGTACACTATCATACTTTCAGCTTTTTCATCCTAAACCTTAGTTGTGTTATGGGCTAAATTGTGCCTCCCTCCCTTCCTATGTTAAGGGCCTAACCCCCATGATTCCAGAATGTGACTCTTTGGAGATAGGACCTGTAAAGAGGTGAGTAAATTAAAATGAGGCTATAAATGAGAGCCCTAATCTAATCTGACTTGTGTCTCTACAAAGATTAGACACACAGGCACAGCAGGGGTACCTCTGCATAGAGAAAGACCTGATGAAGAGTCAGCAAGGCAATAACCATCTCATTTGCATGACAGAGACAGGAGCCTCAGAGGAACCAAACTATCCAGAACCTTCAACTTTAACTCCTAAACCCTAAACCCCGGAATTGTTAGGAAGCAAATGTCTGTGGTTCAAGTCATCCATTCTATGTTATTTTGTTAGGGAAGCCCTAGCAAACCAAAACAAGGAGAAAAAAAGTGCTTCTTCATACTGGATTCTGTAGAGGAATTTTTATATGCAGGCTTTTGTAGAAAACTACAAATGTAGGCAGTTTGAGTAAATGTGGACACAAATGGATCCATTTTGTTTCTAATTAAATTTGTTCTCCATGCTTAGCCCACTTTAAAATGATAAGCAGGTTGTATTCATTAACATAAAAAATGTAACTACTAGAAGGAAATCACAACTTAGGAAGTAAAACAATCTCCCATAACCACATTAGTTTAATTTCCATTTATGTTAATGAGATCAACATAAACAATCTGAGAATGGCAGACAACTTTCTTAGCTAGATTGTTAAAAGTAAAAAGATAAAAAATAAAATAAAAAGCCTCAAGAAGCTCCGTGTTAGAGCCACAAAGAAAAATTTTGAGAACCATACATACATGATAAAGAATGGAGTAAATAAGACAGTAAAGGGAGAACAGCTGATAACTCTTCCAATCGTGTATCAGTGATGAAAAAATGAGGTTTTTAATTTCAACAATGGTTCCATAGGCCAATGTAAAGACAACTTCACCAATCTTTCGAAAAGAAAATAACAGTTCCACTTTTTATAGGAGTCTTTCATTTGTGGACAATGCCAAACCAAAGAAAGAAAGAATGAACGAGCAAAAAAGAAAGAAAAGAAGAAAAAACCTAGTTGGTGAAATTTCTTAAATAGCTTTTAGAAACCTTTAATATATAATCAAACTATCACTATATACTAGATAAGAACATGCATGTAACTGCAATCAATAGGAAGGAAGACACCTGCTGGACTCAGGGATATATATTTTGACAATTTAATTCCTGGTTGCTGTTTCTCTAATATATGTCCCAGGAATATATCCGTATGTTTTGTTACTGCTTTAGAGAGTCCATGATTTTTTCTAGGTACAACTATGACTGCCTAAGTTCCCTACCTCCTCTTTTGGATTTTCCACAAGGCAGTCAAATGATCTTAAAAAAATGTAAACTGTTTTTTTTCCCACTTTCTTATTCAGAGCTTTCCAACAATTTTCTCTTTGATTCAAGGTAGAATTCCAACTCTTTCCAGTCATCTACAATGCCCTATGGAATTTGCCTTAAACTTGCCCACCTCTATAACCATGTTGTGCTAGGATTTCCCCACCCAATCTTTTCCAGATACACTGAATTTCTTTTGATCCCTAAACAATGACTTGGTGTTCTTGAATTTGCCATTTCCCTTGCCTGGCACACTCTTACCCCAGATCACTCTATGGTTGACTATTCATGTTTCATCATAAAGGTCGAATCTTCAGAAAAGACTCACATGGCTAATGCAGTCCTTCATTTTAAATCTCTATGGCACCCCTCTTGTTAATTTTGTTCATAGCAGTTTTCACTCTCAGAAAATTTCTTGTTCATGTATTTATCTTTGATGGTTTCTTTTCTCTCTTTTCTCTTTAGAATGAGAGATCTTGTGTGTCTTCCTCACCACTTAAATCCTGACAGTTCCTGGCACAGAGAAGGTGTTCAATAAATACTTATGCATTCATGAATCATGGGTATAGACCCTAAAACCTGCCTTCTCTACTGTGGTAGGAGGAGCTTTGGTACAGAGTTGCATGAATTAGAAAGAAACGTGAAGTCCATTCTCTTTTTTGTTCTCCTTTACAACTTAGTTAGCGATTCCTATTGGGAGAGTACTTTGGAAAATTCTTTGGCATTATACACTAAAACTGAATATATCTATCCCCAATGACCTGGCAATTACATTATTACAGAGATAAAACCAGAAATTAGTGCACATGTTCCAATAATATAACCCCTAATGGGAAATAATCCAAATATCCATTAGTAATGTCCATGTGAGGATGAAGAAGGGATCTGAAAAAGTTGGGAACCTTGATATGGGAAATGGTTATTTGAGTATGTACATATGTAAAAATTGTCTAGTCATAAACCTCTGATTTGTATTCAACTATATGTATAATTATACCTCAAAAATTAAAAATCAGGTAAAACAGATTCATGTTAAAATTGAACGAATATGTATGAATTTTTGTAACCTTTGGCTAGTGACAATCAGTAATCAAGTTTCCCCACTTCCCATCTACCAGCAATGCTGGCCAAATATACAGGGGTAATCAACTTTCTGCTAGGGAGGATATAAAATTTCCATTAGATAAGTTATGCCAATTAAGCAGTAGATTTTGTTCTTCAATTTTTCAATAGATTGTTCTCAATATACATTTGTCTTTTTAAATCACCTTACCATCCTGAGTATTTTCTGTTTATTCAAGTAAACAAATTCTTTATTTGTTTATTCCATAAAATGAAAAATCCTAAAATAAAAGATCTCCAGAAAAATATTCTGAGATACACATTATTTAATTTTTGTCTACAAATATGAATTTGTTTCACAAAATGATATTGTGTTTCAAATTCAGAAGTTAAAGATGACAACAATGCTTTGAAAATAAAAGTCAACATACATGTTACTATGGAATTCAGCATTCTACCAACGTATTAGATTCTGAGTAGATTTCCTTCATTTACAGCAGACTATATAGATTATACTCAGGTTCTTCATTTTTAATAGAATGAGAATAATTACATGGCAGAGTTGGGTGAGGAATAAATTAGTAATTACTATTTTTTCATAAGCAAAAGAAAGGGTTAATTTCAATAATATATAAAAATGGTTTCAAGTCAAGAGTGCCATGAACCCAATAGAAATATGGATAGCCAGAATACAGATTTCACAAGAAAATAATTACAAATGTTGCTTAGAAACATTTAAAATCCTCAAAAGCTTGCATGAATGTAATTTGCCTGTTTGTTTTTAAATGTAAAATGCCATATATTTACCCAGGGATTCAATTTCTAGGAAATTAGTTTACTACTTATCTGTTGATACAAACATATGGATTCATGCCCTAAACATGTTCATTACAACACTGATTGTATCAGCAAAAAAACACCATAATTAATGTAAATCAATCATTAGGGAAAGAATAATTGAATTGCAATTTATCATTATTATGGAATTCTATATGATGGTTTAAATAGATTATTAAGATGTGGCATAGGTTCTGGATCAAATTGTTGACTCATACAGCAAACTATAGAGAAGTCTGTAAAATAAGACATAAAATAACACATGCACTTATCATTTATGGACTGACATACCATTTATTAGTGGTATCCAGCAAACAGTAATGTTTGGGCTTTTGGAGGAGACTTTCTTTTAAATATGTTTTCTAGTGTCATGTTTGATTATTTTATTTTGGTTTTTAAGCCACAGACTCTCCCACATAGAAATACAGTGGTAACTGGAAAAAAAAAAAAAAAAAAGGTATTTCTCTCCAAGCAACCCAGAATAGGCAAAGCAATCATGAAAAAGAAGAAAATTGTAATACTCACATATCCTGATTTCCAAACTTACTATCAAGCTACAGTAATCAAGATTGTGTGGCACTGGCATAAGAGCAGACATACAGAGCAATGGCATAGAATCAAGAATCCAGAAATAAACCTCTTCATTTATGGAAAATTTGTTTTTGACAAGAGTGCCAAGAAAACTCAATGGGGAGCAAACAAATTTTTAGCCAGTTTGTTTTAGAACAACTGAATATCCACATGCAAAAAAAAAAAAAAATGGGGTTGAACCCCCATCTTACAGCATACACACAAGAGAAATTAACTCAAAATGCATCATAAAGCTAACACTATAATCTCTTAGAAGCAAACAAGAGAAATATTTGGGTTAAGGCAATGACTTCTTAGGTATAATACCAAATGCACAAATGCAAAAAAAAAGTAGATAAACCTTCTTTTTTTAAGATTTTATTTATTTGTCTGATAGAGAGAGGGTGGTAGAGAGATTGAGAGAAAGAATATGAGCAGAGTTGGGGCAGAGGGAGAGGAAGAAGCAGGCTCCTCACTGAGGAGGGAGCCCAACATGGGGCTGGATCCCAGGATCCTGGGATCAGGACTCAGCTGAAGGCAGACACTTAACTACCTGAGTCACCCAGGTGGCCCTAGATAAAACCCTTGTACTCACATGGTACCACTAAGGTAGCAAAAAGACAATTCACAGATTTGAAGAAAATATATGCAAACTGGGAACCTGCTAAAGGACTTCTACCCAGAATATGTAAGAACCTTCACAGCTCAATAAAAACACAATGAACCCATTTTTTTTAAAGGGCAAAGAATCTAAATCGACACTTCTCAAAAGAAGACAGACAAATGGTCTATATGAACATGAAAGCATGCTCCACACCTATAGTCAAAGAGAGAAAATAAAAAGGAGATACTATTTGCTACCCATTAGCATGGCTATAATCAAAATAATGATGATAAGCACTGGTGAGGAGGTAGAAAAACAGCAGGCCTCAATCTTAGTGTTGCTGGTGGAAAACAGCTTAGCGGTTCCTCAAGTCTTTAAACATACAGTAACCATAGCAATTCCATCCTGGTTATATAGTCAAAAGAAACGAAAACACAAAGAAGATGAAACTAAAGAGGGAGATAGACCGTAGGAGACTCTTTTTTTTTTTTTAAGATTTTATTTATTTATTTGTCAGAGAGAGAGAGAGAGAGCAAGAGCGAGCACAGGCAGAGTGGCAGGCAGAGTCAGAGGGAGAAGCAGGCTCCCTGCGGAGCAAGGAGCCCGATGTGGGACTCGATCCCAGGATGCTGGGATCATGACCTGAACCAACTGAGCCACCCAGGCGTCCCAGGAGACTCTTAATCTCAGGAAATAAACTGTATTGCTGGGGGGTGGGGGAAGGAGAGGGAGGCTGAGTCATGGAAATTGGGGAGGTTGTATGCTATGGTGAGTGCTCTGAATTGTGTAAGATTGATGATTCACAGACCTGTACCCCTGAAGCAAATAATACATTGTATGTTAATTAAAAAAGAAATGAAAACATAACCATACAGTATTTTGTATGTAACTATTCATAGCCAGCATTATTCATAATGGCCAAAAGGTGGAAACCACCAAAATGTCCATCCACTGATGACTGGATTTTAAAAAAAAAAAAAAAAAAAGTGGCACATCCACACAATGGAATGTTATTCTACAGTAGAATGGACTCAAGTACTGAACCACGTGAGAACGTGTATAAACAGTTTGCTAAATGATGGAACACAACCCCCCAAAACAGATGTTATATGTTTGCGTTTACAAGGTATGTCCAGAATAAAACAAACCTAGAGAGACAGAAACGTAGATCAGCAGTTGGTGGGGGTTGGGGAAGGAGAAATAAGGAATAAGTGCTAATGGATAGGAGGTTTCTTTCCAATATGATGATGGTTGTCTAGCTCTGTGAACCTATTTAAAAAACCATTCAGTTCTAGGATTTTTTTTTAAGATTATTTATTTATTTATTTGACAGACAGAGATCACAAAAAGGCGGAGAGGCAGGCAGAGAGAGAGGAGGAAGCAGGCTCCCTGCTGAGCAGAGAGCCCAACGTGGGGCAAAATCCCAGGACCCTGAGATCACGACCAGAGCAGAAGGCAGTGGCTTAACCCACTGAGCCACCCAGGCGCCCCAAGTTCTAGGATTTAAAAAAAATGAATTTTATGGTATATAACTTACATCTCAACAAACCTGATTTAAAATGGAAAACATTAATTATAAAAAGCCAATTTCTCGGGGTGCATGGGTGGCTCAATGGGTTAAAGTCTCTGCCTTTGGCTCGAGTCATGATCCCAGAGTCCTGAGATCGAGCCCAGCAATGGGAACAGGCTTTCTACTCAGAGGGGAGCCTGCTTCCTCTCCTCTCTCTCTGCCTGCCTGTCTGCCTGCTTGTGAACTCTGTCTGTCAAATAAATAAATAAAATCTTTAAAAAATAAAAAAATAAATAAAAAGGCAATTTCTCTAATGCTATATATTATCATTTCGTGCAGAAAGTAGGTACCTCATAGAGGTTCTCTAAAAGATCAAAGAACGTAAATGAATAAACAATGAAGCTCTTTCCTCAAATAAACAGGAAGAAAGACACTTATTCAGAAATCAGAAATTTAAAAGGAGTAATTATAGACTATATCAAATATTATAAACCTAAGTAGTATATTGGAGAATGGTGTAAAAACTAAAAGAGAAAGCTATGTCCAGGGTAGGTGTTATGGGGCTATGTGCTTTCACTCTGAGGTGGGAAGGGGATTTTTATATCTGTAAATATTCACAACCTTTTATATGAAAAAGAAAGACAACTGAAATTTTAAGTATTCCATTACTCAAAATATCTTTCTACTAATAGCTTTATTTTTGCAAGAAATAGCCAATTAAACTGAAGGATGAAAAGAACTAGCTTGTAGAGGGAAAATGATCAAGCTTCAACAGCAAACATGCATCAGCTGAAGATGTTTCAAAATTTCCAGAGTTAATTTAAAAAAATAAAGTCAATTTGATAACGTCTCTCTTTGAGGATGTCAGTTTTCCACCCCTTCCCCCGACAATACGTAATTAAATCTCAAACCATATAAGGTTATATAATCAATTTTCAGTGTTCTTTTCAGAATCTTATTGGAAAAGTAAACCTTTCTTCTGAGCATTTCAGTCTATTTATCTATTTCATTCTCTTTATTAATCTATTTATCTTTTTTATTCTAGGCAGAAATTGGATGTTATCATTATTCTGGGTAGATATTTTTGCTTCCACTTCCACATTTGCAACATGTTCCTGTACAGGGAAGCTTGTTCTCCAGAAAGAGAGACCCATGAAAGGGATTAAGGGCAAAGGGAGAAGCAAAGTCCCTGCCAAGCAGGAGCCTGATATGGAACTCAATCCTAGAATTCCAGGATCATGACCTGAGGTGAAGGCACATGCTTAAAAAACTGAGCCACCCAGACACCCTGTGATTTTTTAAAATTTTATTTTAAGGTCACAACTCTTAATGTTCTTTCCTTCCTAGTACATTACACTTGGATAAACTGACCCCATCAAAGCACACTGTAGTGAATTACCATCATTTTTTTTTTTTAATCATACAACATGGGGGCATCTGAGTGGTTCAGTCAGCTAAGTCTCTGATTGGCTCAGGTCATGATCTCAGGATCCTGGGATTGAGCCCTCCATCAGGATCCCTGCTCAGAGGGGAGTCTGCTTATCTCTCTCTCTCTGCCACTCCAGGACTCATGCTTTTTTTCTCTCTCAAATAAGTAAATTAAATGTTTTTTTTTTTTTAATATATAACTATGTTGTACAGGTCTCCAGAGCTTACTCATCTTGCATAATTGTAACTATACAGGCTATAGTTAACCATATAATGTCATGCACTTAAAGTCATGTTAATAGGGTAGATCTCATGCTGAAAATCTCCTTACCACAAATAATAATATGTCATGGGAGCAGAAGAATGCTTTTGAGGTGATATGCTTATTACCTTATTTGAGGTGATGGCATGATTGTAAGCATATGTACAAACCCATCAAAATATATGCACTAAATGCATGCAACTTTTAAAATATTAAGTATATTTCAATGAAATTGAAAAATAAATCAGTAAGCTCCATCCCTCCAAAGAACCTTGACCTTCATGCCAGATGTACTGCAGATCTACTCAAGCACCACCCACCCCTCTCTTTATCTGAGTATTGTGAATTGTTGTATCCCATTACATATCTTAAAAATAGCATTCAAGTCAGAATTAGTATTTACATAAAAGGATAAGAAAATCAGTGGACTCAACAATGAAAACTTATTTCTAACTTATTTATGACTGTTAGTGTTCTTTGCTTTTAAGGAAATTGTTCATCATTTCATCATACAGTGACCCAAGACAATTTGGACTGTTCTTAGTATCAAGTTTGCAAATTAGATTTTATATATAATATATATAATTATATATATATATAATTCTGCTTCTGCACTGGGACAAATATCTTCAGGAATTGGAAAGAAACTTATGCAAGTTTACTGTTTGACTTTTTCTGTGTTTGGCAGACAAGGCCATCCCTAAGCATTTATATGCCATCTGTCCTTCCCTCTCACAATAAGCAGAGATCCAAGAGTTCAGTGTCTATACGGGTTATTACAATGTCCATTTACAGAGTCAAAATTCTGTCCCAGGATGTTCTGACTCTAAGTCCGTGTTCTTCCCACTATTCTCCATTTTTTCTAAAGGACTAAATGTATCCAGATATTTGGGAACCTGTTTTAAGCAATGCATCCTTTTTGCTTATAAGTTTGAAGAAGGAGCCATGGTAAGAGGGGAAACAATAAAGCTAGCACTCTAAGCTATGTGACTGGTATTTGCAAACTGCTCAGATCTATAAAAGTCAGGAAATAAACATCTCCTGTCTCTCACCCACTACCTTAAGGCAGGAACTCTTGTTTTATGCATCCATCACAACAAATGTTTTCTACTGTCATCTACATCCAGCATCTCACACAACAGGTTGTTAGGTTATGTTCTCCTCTATCCTCTCCAACCCCATCCCTACCCATTCCTTTTTAATGTGTCTCCCTTTCATGTCTTCCAGAGATGAGGGTAACTGGCATGTTTCCTACCAATCATGCCAGTAAATCTTTGGTCCCAGGCTCATTCTTTCCTTCACCCTAAAGCATTACACACTTAGAAGAAAGTGGGAAGAATATAAACTCAGTGATATCCAAGGCAGAAAAACTCTTCCCCACCATAATATCTCAAACACAGTTTTCAGTACACAATTGGTCCTCAATTAAACACTCAATTAAACAGGCAATTTCCCTGTCCTTTAGCCACAAATTTCCTCTGAATCTGACACTGACTCAATGAAGACATGCTTTCCACTTGGGTGGGGGGTGGGCATGTGCAGAATCTGAAGATGAGAGAGTGTTCTTCCTGAGTTATGGACCATGGTCATGCTGTGAACAAGCATGAATAATTCCTTAAAATGCTTTTGTACAGCATCTGCCTGTCCTATGGCTTTGTAGCTGAAACATGGGTCTTTAATCTCCCAGGGATGTCACTAACGAAAATCAGCTGAGTTCCTGCCAGAACTCAAGCATCCATCAGAAGCCATACCCAATGCTAGGTGCATGAAATACACTTCCCTTGGGGGCCTCCTAAAGTTAGGAGGACCCCAAACCACAGAGAGGGATACTCCACAGCAGTGATGGAGTTATGCATGAGATACACAAGGAAAGAGGGCACTTATCCTTGCCTGGAGAAGTCAGAGAAGTTTGATGAAGGAGAAGACTTGGATGGAGTAGTGGATGTCACCCACAACATCACCACCTCATTGGTGATAAATTCTTAAAAGCACGCAGACTCACTACCTTGCTCACCAAACCTCAGTGCTTCCCTAGATTAATAAACCCACTTTCTTCTGATGACAACTGAACACTCTAGCATTCAACATGGTTCTCCTGGTCTTCCCTTCAAGCAAACACTAGTTTTTATTCCTTCTGCCTATTCTTTCTTCTGTGCTGCCACCTAAAATATATTCCTTTCCAAACCCTACTTATTCAAACCCTCTATTTTTTTTTATCACAGTTGAGCTCAGGACTTACTTCCTCCAGAAAGTATCTGTCCACATACAAACACTCCCTTCCCTATGACTTCCTTCTCTATTGCACTGTCATCACTGTTTGACTGTTATGTTAAAACAGTCTCTGTTGTCTGAGAGTACCTTGTCTCCCTATATGGATTCAGTTCTGAACAGCAATAAATGTAGGGTTCTGGCAGATTGTTCAAAAAAGCAGGAGGTTTTAACAGCAGCAACTACCCTGCCTGACCCTCAACTCCTGGGTTCAGCTGTTCTCTGGAGAGTGCAGAAACTATAGTTTTGATTTCAGGAAGGGCATGTATTCACTGCCCATGAAATCTATGCCTAGGAGAGCCTTCTGGCATGGGGTTGTAAGGCATTTAAGAAAGCAACATCAGGAAACCTATGGCAAGACTTAGCCTCCTATATGCTCCAGATACAGGGAGGGTGGTGTTAAGGGAACTTGTCCAGAAAGAACTAAGGTGTGTTAGTTTCCTATGGCAATGGCAACAGATTGTTAAAACTTTGTAAATAAATAAAAACTTGTTCTCTTACAGTCCTAGAGCCAAAAAGTTCAAAATCAAAAGCACCAGCAGTACTACACTGCCTCAGGGTACTATCATGGGCTGATAATTCATTCCATGTCTTTCTCCCAGCTTCCAGCGCCTTCCAGTAATGTTGTTCCTTGGCTTGTGGCCACATCCCTTCTCCATGGTCATGCTGCCTCCCACTCTTCTCTCTTGGAATCTCCATCATGTTTCTCTTACAAGAAACGTAATGCGTTTAGAGTCCACCTGGAAAATCGAGGCTGATCTCTATTTTTCAAGTTTATTTTTTATTTATTTTCAGCATAACAGTATTCATTATTTTTCACCACACCCAGTGCTCCATGCAATCCGTGACCTCTATAATATCCATCACCTGGTACCCCGACTTTCCAACCCCCCGCCCCTTCAAAACCCTCAGATTGTTTTTCAGAGTCCATAGTCTCTCGTGGTTCACCTCCCCTTCCAATTTACCCCAACTCCCTTATCCTCTCTAACTCGCATGCCCTCCATGCTATTTGTTATGCTCCACAAATAAGTGAAACCATATGATAATTGACTCTCTCTGCTTGACTTATTTCACTCAGCATCATCTCTTCTAGACCTGTCCATGTCGCTACAAAAGTTGGGTATTCGTCTTTCTGATAGAGGCATAAAACTTCATAGTATATATGGATCACATCTTCCTTATCAATTCGTCCGTTGAAGGTTATCTGGGATCTTTCCACAGTTTGGCAACCATGGCCATTTCTGCTATAAACATTGGGGTACAGATTACCCTTCTTTTCACGACATCTGTATCTTTGGGGTAAATACCCAGGAGTGCAATTGCAGGGTCATAGGGAAGTTCTATTTTTAATTTCTTGAGGAATCTCCACACCGCTCTCCAAAGAGGCTGCACAAACTTGCATTCCCACCAATAGTGGAAGGGGTTCCCCTTTCTCCACATCCCCTCCAACACATGTTGCTTCCTGTCTTGCTAATGTGGCCATTCTATCTGGTGTAAGGTGATATCTCAATGTGGTTTTAGTTGAATCTCCCTGAGGGCTAGTGATGATGAACATTTTTTCATGTGTCTGATAGCCATATATATGTCTTCATTGGAGAATGGTCTGTTCATATCTTCTGCCCATTTTTTGATATGCTTGCCTGTTTTGTGTGTGTTGAGTTTGAGGAGTTCATTATAGATCCTGGATATCAACCTTTTTTCTGTACTGTCATTGGCAAATATCTTCTCCCATTCCGAAGGTTGCCTCTTTGTTTTCTTGACTGTTTCCTTTGATGTTCAGAAGCTTTTGATTTTGATGAAGTCCCAGAAGTTTATTTTCACTTTTTTTTTTTTTGAAGGTTATATATGTTTTTTTATTTTAATTTTTATAAACATATATTTTTATCCCCAGGGGTACAGGTCTGTGAATCACCAGGTTTACACACTTCACAGCACTCACCAAATCACTTTAAAAATATTTTTTTAATTTATTTTTTATTTATTTTCAGCATAACAGTATCCATTATTATTTCACCACACCAAGTGCTCCATGCAATCCATGCCCTCTATGATACCCACCACCTGGTACCCCAACCTCCCACCCACCCACCAATTCAAACCCCCCAGATTGTTTTTTAGAATCCATACTCTCTCATGGTTCACCTCCCCTTCCAATTTACCTCAACTCCCTTCTCCTCTCTAACTCCCCATATCCTCCATGCTATTTGTTATGCTCCACAAATAAGTGAAACCATTTTATAATTGACTTTCTCTGCTTGACTTATTTCACTCAGCATAATCTCTTCCAGTCCCATCCATGTTGCTACAAAATTTTGGTATTCATCCTTTCTGATGGAGGCATAATACGCCATAGTGTATATGGACCACATCATCCTTTTTTTATTAATTTATTTATTTTCAGCATAACGGTATTCATTATTTTTTCACCACACCCAGTGATCCATGCAATCCGTGCCCTCTAAAATACCCACCACCTGGTACCCCAACCTCCCACCCCCCCGCCACTTCAAACCCCTCAGATTGTTTTTCAGAGTCCATAGTATCTCATGATTCACCTCCCTTTCCAATTTCCCCCAACTCCCTTCTCCTCTCTAACACCCCTTGTCCTCCATGATATAGGTTATGCTCCACAGATAAGTGATGGCCCTTCTTTTCACAACATCTGTATCTTTGGGGTAAATACCCAGGAGTGCAATTGCAGGGTCATAGGGAAATTCTATTTTTAATTTCTTGAGGAATCTCCACACTGTTCTCCAAAGAGGCTGCACCAACTTGCATTCCCACCAACAGTGGACAGGGGTTCCCCTTTCTCCACATCCCCTCCAACACATGTTGTTTCCCGTCTTGCTAATTTTGGCCATTCTAACTGGTGTAAGGTGATATCTCAATGTGGTTTTAATTTGAATCTCCCTGAGGGCTAGTCATGATGAACATTTTTTCATGTGTCTGATAGCCATGTGTATGTCTTCATTGGAGAAGTGTCTGTTTATATCTTCTGCCCATTTTTTGATATGCTTGCCTGTTTTGAGTGTGTTGAGTTTGAGGAGTTCATTATAGATCCTGGATATCAACCTTTTGTCTGTACTGTCATTTGCAAATATTTTCTCCCATTCCGTGGGTTGCCTCTTTGTTTTTTTTTTTTGACTGTTTCCTTTGCTGTGCAGAAGCTTTTGATTTTGATGAAGTCCCAAAAGTTTATTTTGGCTTTTGTTTCTTTTGCCTTTGGAGACATATCTTGAAAGAAGTTGTGGCTGATATCGAAGAGATTACTGCCTATGTTCTCCTCTAGGAGTCTGATGGATTCCTGTCTCACATTGAGGTCTTTTATCGATTTTAATTTTATCTTTGTGTATGGTGTAAGAGAATGGTTGAGTTTCATTCTTCTACATATAACTGTCCAGTTTTTCCAGAACCATTTATTGAAGAGACTGTCTTTTTTCCACTGTATATTTTTTCCTCGTTTGTCAAAGATTAATTGACCATAGGATTGAGGGTCCATATCTGGGCTCTCTAGTCTGTTTCACTGGTCTATGTGTCTGTTTTTATGCCAGTACTATGCTGTCTTGGTGATCACAGGTTTGTAATAAAGCTTGAACTCAGGTAACATGATGCCCCCCATTTTATTTTTGTTTTTCAACATTTCATTAGGGATTCTAGGTGTCTTCTGATTCCATACAAATTTTAGGATTATTTGCTCCAGCTCTTTGAAGAATACCGGTGGAATTTTGATTGGAATGGCATTAAAAGTATAGATTTCTCTAGGCAGTATAGACATTTTAACAATGTTTATTCTTCCAATCCAAGAGCATGGAATGGTCTTCCATGTTTTTGTGTCTTCTTCAATTTCTTTCTGGAGTTCTCTGTAGTTCCTCAAGTACACATCCTTTACCTCTTTGGTTAGGTTTATCCCCAGGTATCTTATGGTTCTT
This sequence comes from Mustela nigripes, assembly GCF_022355385.1. Classification (NCBI taxonomy): domain Eukaryota; kingdom Metazoa; phylum Chordata; class Mammalia; order Carnivora; family Mustelidae; genus Mustela; species Mustela nigripes. Next base: position 152,255,592 of record NC_081568.1, on the reverse strand, counting down.
GGTGCTATAGTAAATGGAATAGATTCTCTAATTTCCCCTTCTGTATTTTCATTGTTAGTGTATAAGAAAGCCACTGATTTCTGCGCATTGACTTTGTATCCTGACACGTTGCTGAATTGCTGTATGAGTTCTAGGAGTTTGGGGGTGGAGTCTTTTGGGTTTTCCATATAAAGAATCATGTCATCTGCGAATAGAGCTAGTTTGACTTCTTAATTGCCAATTTTGATACCTTTTATTTCTCTTTGTTGTCTGATTGCTGTTGCTAGGACTTCTAATACTATGTTGAACAAGAGTGGTGAATGTGGGCATCCTTGTCTTGTTTCTGATATCAAAGGGAAGGCTGCAAGCTTTTTCCCATTGAAGATGATATTTGCTGTGGGTCTTTCATAGATATATTTGATGAGGTTCAGGAATGTTCCCTCTATCCCTATACTTTGAAGCATTTTAATCAGGAACGGATGCTGGATTTTGTCAAACGCTTTTTCTGCATCAATTGAGAGGACCATGTGGTTCTTCTGTCTTCTCATATCAATTTGATGTATCACATTGATTGATTTGCGAATGTTGAACCATCCTTGTAGCCCAGGGATGAATCCCACCTGGTCATGGTGCATAATCTTTTTAATGTGCTGTTGGATCCTGTTTGCTAGGATCTTGCTGAAAATCTTAGCATCCATATTCATCAGTGATATTGGTCTGAAATTCCCTTTTTGGTAGGGTCCTTGCCCAGGGTAATGCTGGCTTCATAGAAAGAGTCTGGAAGTTTTCCTTCTGCTTTAATTTTTTGAACCAGCTTCAGGAGAATAGTGTTATTTTCTCTTTGAAAGTTTGTAGAATTCCCCCAAGGAATCCGTCAGGTCCTGGGCTCTTGTTTTTTGGGAGGTTTTTGATCACTGCTTCAGTGTCTTTTCTAGATATTGGTCTATTCAGGTTGTCGATTTCTTCCTGGTTCAAATTTGGGAGTTTATAGCTTTCCAGGAATGCATCCATTTCATCTAGGTTGCTAAGTTTATTGGCAAATAACTGTTGATAATATCTTCTGATGATTGTTTCTACTTCCTTGGTGTTAGTTGTGATCTCTCCCTTTTCATTCATAATTTTATGAATTTGGGCTTTCTCTTTTTTCTTTTGGATTAGTGTGGCCAATGGTTTATCGATCTTATTGATTCTTTCAAAAAACCAGCTTCTAGTTTCATTGATATGTTCTACTGTATCTCTGGGTTCTACCTCATTTATCTCAGCTCTAATCTTGATGATTTCCCTTCTTATGTGTGAAGTTGGTTTGATTTGTTGTTGATTCTCCAGTTCTTTAAGGTGTAGAGACAGCTGGTGTATTCTGGATTTTTCTATTTTTTTGAGGAAGGCTTGGATGGCTATGTATTTCCCCGTTAGGACAGCTTTTGCTGTATCCCATAGGTTTTGGACTGAAGTGTCTTCATTGTCATTGGTTTCCATGAAAGAATGAAAAGAATTCTGAAAGAATTCTTTCAGTATTCTTTGATCTCCTGGTTGATCCAAGCATTCTTAAGCAAGGTGGCCTTTAGCTTCCAGGTGTTTGAGTCCCTTCTGAATTTTCTTTGTAATTGAGCTCCAGCTTCAAGGCATTGTGATCTGAGAATATGCAGGGAATCATCTCAGTCTTTTGGTATCAGTTGAGTCCTGATTTGTGACCCAGTATGTGGTCTATTCTGGAGAAGGTTCCATGTGCACTTGAGAAGAATGAGTATTCTGTTGTTTTAGGGTGGAATGTTCTGTATATATCTATGAGGTCCATGTGGTCCAATGTGTCATTCAGTGCTCTTGTTTCTTTATTGATTTTATGCTTTGAGGATCTGTCTATTTCTGAGAGGGGCATGTTAAGATTTCCTACTATTAGTGTATTCATATCAATATGACTCTTTATCTTGATTAACAGTTTTCTTATGTAATTGGCTGCTCACATATTGGGGCACAGATATTTACAATTGTTAGATAATCCTGGTGGATAGTCCCTTTAAGAATGATGTAGTGTCCTTCTGTATCTGACTATAGTCTTTAGTTTAAAATCTTATTTATCTGATATGAGAATTGCTACCCCAGCCTTCTTTTGAGGCCCATTGGCATGAAAGATGCTTCTCCATCCCTTCACTTTCAGTCTGGGTGTATCTTTATGTTCATATGGGTCTCTTTTAGACAACATATGGATGGGTCCTGTCGTTTAATCCAATCTGCAACCCTGTGCTGTTTTATGGGCGCAGTTAGGCCATTCACATTGAGGGTGATTATTAATAGATACATTTTTATTAACATTGTATTACCTTTGAAGTCTTTCTTTCTGTAGATTGTGTCTATATTTCTGTTCATTGCTATTTTTAGGGTTTTTCCTTTTTTATAGAAACCCTCTTAATATTTCCTGCAGTGTCAGCTTGGTGGCTGCGTAATCTTTTAAGCCTTGCTGATCTTAGAAACTCTTTGTCTCTCCATCCATTTTGAATATCAGTCTTGCTGGTTAAAGTATTCTTGGCTGCATGTTCTTCTCATTTAATGCCCTGAATATATCTTGCCAGCCCTTTCTGGCTTGCCAGGTCTCTGTGGACAGGTTTGACGTTATTCTGATGGGCTTTCCTCTGTAAGGAAGGAGCCTCTTTGTCCTAGCAGCTTTCAAGAAATTATACCTACAATTATGATTCCTCAACTTGACTATCAGGTGCCTTGATTTTTTTTTTGGAATGTATAATCTTGGGTGGAGACCTTTTGAGCTCTAGTACATGAACGCTGGTTCCATTCACGAGATTGGGAAAATTTTCATGAACAACTTGTTCCACTATATCTTCTAGACTTCTTTCTTTCTCTTCCCCTTCAGGGATTCCAATAATTCTGACATTGGAACATTTCATGGCATCATTTATTTCCCTGATTCTGTTTTTGTGGTTTCTAAGCTGTTTGTTCCAGGCTTCCTCTTGATCCTTTCTCTCTATCTGTTTGTCCTCCAGATCACTAATTCTATCTTCTGTCTCAGTTACCCTAGCTTTGAGAGAATTTAGATTAGATTGGAACTCATTGAGAACATTGTGAACCTCAGCCCTGGTAGCTTTTAACTCCACCCTACCATTGTGAATATCATCTCTGGTTACTTTCAGTTAAGCCCTAATCAATTCCGTTTGGTCATACATGGCTTTCTCCAACCTAGCTATTGCCTGGATAATTGTTAGCCTGAATTCTCTTTCTGAAATATTGTCTATGCTGATAGCCATTAGCTCTGTTGCATAAGGTCCATTCTCTGTATTTTTCTTCTGTTGGGCATTTCTCCTCCTAGTAATTTTGGTAAGAGGTGACTGAACAGATGTAGCTGGATGTATCGACCATGGTGCAGTCAAGGTGCACCCTGGAACAATTCTGAGCAATCAGGATTCCCCACCCATTCAAGAGACAAAAGAAAAGAAAAAAAAATGAGAGAAAGAGAGACAAGAAAGAAAAAGAAGATGAAAGAGAAAGTTCAGCCCAAATGGGCCCCAAGGTAAGGTTTATGAAGTATACAAACAAAAACAGACAAACACAAACACTGATAAAAGTATATGACAAGAGAAAAAATATATATATGCAAATAAAGGAAGAACCTCGTCAAAAAGAACCCCAAGTGTAAGGTTTTTATACTATCAAGACAAACACAAAAACACAGAAACAATGGTGGAAGAAAAAGATGGGGGAGTGGTAATAAATTCTCAGTGTGGGCGGGGAAGGTTGTTTTGATTCTTCCTGGATGTATCTTGATATCTTTGTTAAAGGACTCAACTTTCCTAAGATAAAGGGGTATTAAAAATTGGTTTACCTAAAGGGGTAGTATTGATTGGGGAAAGGGGGTTACTTTGAAGTTTAACTCTATATCAATATTAGAAAATAAAAATAAAAAGGAATAAACTAGACTAAACTAAACTAAAATTAAAAAAAAATTAAAAAAAATAGAAATCCAAAAGAAAAACACAGGTGTATATATTAAAAAGTTCAGATTAGAAGGTTATTATGAAATTTGATGTACTGGACATCTCACTGTGATGGCAAATAGGTTAAAAAAATATCTATATAAAAAAAAGAACCAGAATAGTCAGAACGAGTTAAAAATAAAAGTTGTCCTATGAAGTAGTTGTGGTTGTTCTCTTGTAGTCTTTTTTTTTTTTCCTTTCTTGGTTGGTTTTCCGGGTGAGGGCCCTGCCACGTGGGCTGTCAGTCAATGACGTTCCCTGAGTGAGGTCCCCCCACCCCCCTCAAGGTGGTGGACTCTGAGGAATCTGTTTTTTTTTCAGGCTTTTGTTCTCTGGCGGTTTTTATGTTTGTTTGCTTTTTTTTCTCTCTCTCTCTCACCTTAACCGCTTTTTATGGCTTTTATAGTTTTAGAGGAAAACAAACTTCACCCTGACCTCCCTCTCAGAGAGAAGTCTCAGTCTGGCTGCAGTACCCAATTAAGTTCCCCCTTGGCCGCTGGCAGAGCAGATTCCAAGTCGCAGACCCTGGGGACACAGGATCTTTTGCTTGTACCCAAAAGCATGGCAGTGGCGGCTGTCTGGGAAGCTCCAGACTGCCAGAGAGGTTCCAAGCCGTGATCGCACACTGAGATTTTCCCGCTGGCCGGGGCTGGGAGTGCCTGGTCTTTCTGGGTCTATGAGCGCCTGGCTTGCGCGCACCTCTTTCAGGGGAGGCTGTGGGTTGCACATGCGTTTCAGGCTCTGAGAACGAGGCGCAGTTGATGTCCCCAAACAAACAGGACCTTAGTGTTTTACCTCCTTTACCTCCATGCCAGGATTTCTTTTTTTTTTTTTTAATTTTTATTATTTTTTTATTTGACAGACAGAGATCACAAGCAGACAGAGAGGCAGGCAGAGAGAGAGAGGGAAGCAGGCTCCTGGCTGAGCAGAGAGCCCGATGTGGGGCTCGATCCCAGGACTCTGGAATCATGACCTGAGCTTAAGGCAGAGGCTCTAACCCACTGAGCCACCCAGGGGCCCCCATGCCAGGATTTCAAACCAAAGTCTCAGAGGAAGACACAGTGAACATAACATGTTCACGTGGTTTTCTAAGGAGAATTGGGGGATAAACAAGGTGAAGTGGGAAAGGGTCTGACCCCACACTCTGTTCAGTAAACCTCATGGTTTTCAGGCAATGCAGAGATGGCTTTGTCAACAGTTCACAATGACACCAGGGCTCGCATGCCATCCCCAAGGCCAGGGCGGGAAATGGGCATCTGCTGACTCTGTCCTCGGGCTTCTCAGGGGTCCTGGGCGCAGCTTCCAAGGTCTGCCTAGCGTGCCCTGGGCCCTGCACAGAGTTTTCATGATGTCCCGTTTTTCACCTGCTTTGTCCCCACAGCTGCTTCCTGGCATTGGAAGAACTCGGCTTGAAAGTAAGAGGAGTATTTTCTGTGTAATTCCAGCTTCACGTGAGCTCCTCCACTCCACTCACTCCTCTGCACTTTCTTGTTCTCTGTCGTTTTCATCTTATCTGAAAGATGAAATGCATTTACGTTCTGTTGCAGGAGCCTCAAGGAGTCCAGAAGCCCTTTTGTGTGAAGGAGAAAGACAAACTAAGTAAACGAGAACTTGGAAAACTTGAAAGTTCCTCGAGGGAAGGAAGCTGCGAGCCACAGCAGGGAAGCCTGACTTCTCAGTTCGTCGGTCGTTGCTCATGGTTTTCTCCATTGTTCATGAAGCAAACAACCCAGCCATTGAAATCTCACAAAGAAGGTCGTGCTCCACTGAAAACCCATCGGTGTGCGTGCATTTCAAGCGAAGCCTCTGGAATTCCATCTTCAAGCAAATCCCCCCTCCCCCATTAATCCTCATCATTAAATAAGTTCAACATCGGTGCCCTCCTGCACACCCGAGGACTGGCTGCCTGCTCCTGTGTCACAGGGAGTGGTCACTTGGGAGTCTTTGAAATGTCATGGGATGGCAAAGCCCTCAAAAGAGTTCAAGTAAGTAGGCTTCAGGCCTTGTTTATGGATTTAAATTTTCTCTTTGTTTTTATGAGATCATACTGCATTCTGGAAAGGATCTGGGGCTGGCTTCCCTGGGGCACGTGAGCTTTCAGACGTAGGTCCGGGCTCTGTGTCCCCCCAGGGACAACAGCGCACACAGTCCCTGGGAGGAAAATCACAGCCCACACTCCCAGGAGACCTGAGCTGTGACCCAGGGGACCGGTGTGCTCATCCAGGTGTCTGCCTGGGCTCAGCCCCACTGCAGGGGTGAGACACAGGACATCCCAGCCCACGTGTGCACACCCACAGTGTTACTGAACTGTGACCTTGGGATGTCACCGTGCTTCCCCGGCCTCAGGCTCCCTGTCTGTCACATGGAAGGTTTCGCTAGCTTAGGCTGCAGCCCTGAAATTCTGTTTGATCACACTGTGCAGGTCCCACACCAAGAAAACATGGCAGGAGAGAAAATGGTGTAAGTCTCCTTGCAACAGAGACCGGACTTGTGGATGAGGCTGGAGCCTTCCAAAGGGAGGGGCGTGCAGGAGAGCCACCGCTGTCTGCAAGGTCTCCAGGTCTAGAGCAATCAAAATAGAGAGGAAAGTTAGCCGCGTGTGTGCTAAGGGCTGCTATGCACACATTGTCTTGTCTGAACCTGACGATAGTGTCCCAGGAAGTTGTCCCACCACAGTGCTCCGGACTTTGGAGTTGCTACCACGCTCTCCAGAGGCCCTGCTGCAAGCCAGTGGCTACGGGAGCCCCCAGTCATCCTCGGAGGCAGAAACAGCCCCCAAAACTAGAGCAGGCAGGGAGCCCGTGGCCATCCGTGAGCTTCCCGCATTTTCACATCCAGCCCAGCAATGCTCTGGTTCCATCAGCCATGTTCAATGCCTGATTTCATGCTTCTGAGTCGAGAGGGACCCTGAGCTCAGTAGAGATGAGGATCAGACCAAGTGATGCCTGCAGGAAGACACAGGACGGCTGGGAGCCCTCTCGGCTTTGGCGTCTGCGCCCCCCCACCCCACCCCCCACGGGAAAGGTAGCTTCCTGGGTTCCAGGGCTCACGCCACAGAGCCTGGTGCCCGGCACAAGTCTGCAGAGTCTCGCAGATGTGCAATTGCCAGCACCCTTCCCTTCTGGTTTCCCCTGCAAAGGTTCTCATCTCCACTGAATGCCAGGTTTTCCTTGGTTGACAGCATGTTCTTCATGAGGCTGAGCAGACAGATGCTCTCCTGTTAGGGAGCTGGTTCCATTTTACCTGCCAGTCTTAGATGACCTCAGTGTCAGACCTGCAGTGACTAACGCTGTCAGCAGTAACCCTGTTTGGGGCATAACTGGCATCCAGGAAGCCCACCGATTTGATGGAAGGAGGTGACATCCCCATCATCAAATGCACCTGTAGGGGCCTCACTCTCTGACACCCTGCAAATGGTTTGGTGGGAAAACCGTACTGCCTTTTTGTGAAAATAAACAACTTTATTTTAAAAGGAGACTGATAGCTGATATCTCAATTTTTCTCTAAGACTAGTGTAAAAGATGTACTTTAATAAACAAGGTTAACATTTGCAGTAAAATGCAGAACTATAAAATCCTGAGAGGGGTTTGTAACTGGAAGTCTCCTTCCGTGCACCAACAGCAATGCAGGCAGGACCTTTCTTCATCACATTCCCTGGCCAGTCATGGCTGTGAGTCCAGCGGCATCCCAAGGACGGGGCTCTGCCTCTCACCAGACTTCCTGCAGTCTGCACCCCACACCCCTCGGCCTCGAGATTCTTGTCTGTTTCCACTGTTTCCACCATTCTCAGAGCCTCCCTGTCCAGGATCCCACACCAGCCGGACTCAGCACCAGAAACACAGGGAGTCCCGGGAGGATACACGCGGTCTGGCTCCCAGTTGCCCACTGGGGAATCGGACGGCCCCAACCATGCTGCTGACACAGCACAGATGTGCTCATGTCTGCTGCCCCAACCCTGTCAGAGCCGGAAGGCCGCATGTCTGCTCAGCCCCAGAAGCTGTCTCCAGGTGCCACAAAGCCGGCTAGCCAGCATGTGTCCCCTGTTCTGGAGGCCAGGGTTGGTAGGTGTGGTTTCTCTAGAAACCTCTCTCCTTGGCTTGCAGACGGCTATCTGCACGTGTACTGGCACTCCCCTCTGCGTGTGTCTGTGTCCAGATTTCCCTTGTAAGGACACCAGTCAGATGCGACCAGGCTGATGACTTCATCTGACCTTAATCACCTCTTTAAAGGCCCATCTCTGAATTTGGTCAGAGTCTGAGGTGCTGGGGACTTCAGTGAATGCATTTAGAGGGACACAATTCAGCCCAAAACAGTGTCACCAAAATAAGTCCCTGTGTGAGGACTAGACAAGAATCTATCTCCAGCCCGTGCCATTCAGGACCACGGCACAGAACCGCTCCTTTTCTCCCCCTGGGGCCCCTGGGGCCCCTCCCCACAGCCAGGTCCCTCTGTCCCTCGGGATTCAGCTTGAGCCTCCTCCAGAAGCCTGCACTGACCACCCACCTAGAGCAGACGCAGCCTGGAATTCTGCGTGTCCACTCTAGTCCCTCCCTGGCATCACACCCTATCACAGTTTTAATTAATGGTCAGTCATGTGTTGCCTTTTCTTCCCTCTTTAGTGCTCCACCACTGGACTCTAAGTCCCATGACAAAAGGGACCCTCCATGTCCTGTCCATCAGTGGAATCCTCCTGTCACCCAGTTCTGGGTGACAAGTGTCAACCATGGGAGAACTGTGGTCACAGGTCCCACCCCACGCTGGGATCGGAGAGGCAGGCGTTGGAGACACAGCAGCTGAGGGCTGTTCACTCTGGAAGTGAGGAGTGGTAGGAACACGTGTCCCGATGCTGACAGGCCCCTTGCCCTGGGGCCAGCCAGCCTAACAGTGGGAAACCGTGCAGCCTTCCGGCTCTGACAGGGTTGGGGCAGGGGACAAGACACAGAGTGACCCTCCCAGACCACGTCCACAGCATCCCCCAAGGAAGACTTTACCTTAGGGAGACAGGGACGCCTCCTCCCTCCCAGGGAGGGGAAATAAGAGAAGCAAAAAGGAAAGTCCACAGGGGATGGGAATTAGATCGGGGACACTGTGGCGGGGGGGAGGGTGAAGTCTTCTCCTGCAGGAGGGACAGAAACTCCTTTGAAGGCCACACCCCCAGCACACACCTGCCAGAGGGTCAAGGCCAGTCAGAAGATCTCACACCATGCCCCTCAGCGCAGGGCTAGGGGATCCAGCCGGAAGACAGACCGTGCGGAGCAGAACAAAGAGGCCCCAGAGCTGGGGGCAGCAGGAAAGAGCTGAGTTCTGGTGTACATGGCACAGCCACCCACACCCACAGCACAGCCACCCTGCCACCCACAGCCCATGCGCCCAGCTCCTGGAGCCAGATTCATCGTGGCTGACTGCCGCATGTACAAGGCAGGTGGACGGCAGGAGAAGCCATGGTCACGAGGACCACAGCTGGAGACAGCCCTGCTGGAGCTGCCCCCATGGAATTTAGTGCAGCTGTGACAAATATGTTAGGGTCTCTGATGGGAAAAACGGACAAAATGCACTACCAAGTGGGTGGTCACAGGCAGACAGATGGGCACTGTATACATACGGAAGAAGAAAGAAGTACCAGGATGGAAAAACTGTAACACGACTAAAGAAAAGTGCCTTCCTGGGCTCTGTAGTTGACCTGACATATCCAGGGAAAGAATCAGTCAAAAGAAACTTTCGAGCTGGAAATGGAAAGAGCAAAAGAAGAAGGAGGACAGAAGCCCAGACACCCAGCAGCAAGGTGGGGCGTACATGCAGTCAGAGCCGAAGAAGAGCATGGGGAAAATAAAAACCTGAAGTAAGAATGGCTGGGAACTGTCCCGAATAGGTGACAGACACCGAACCAGCAAACCAGACTGAGGAGGGTCACTGCATGCCAAAGCACGGGCCCCCCTCAGTGTGATTGACCCACCACGTGCCAGTGACTCTCTCATGCATCTGGAAAGCCGAGCTTGTGTGCAGGTGCCTAATTTGTGGTGTCCAGGGAAGGTGAACGTGGCTGGCCTGATGCTCTCAGCTCCAAGCCCTGAGGACAAAGACACAGGAAAGAGTCAGAATCTGCCCGTTACTGTTTTCATGACTTCGCTTTATTTGTAACAATCACTCATTCATTTAAACCTCAGAACAACACACTCCTTGCAGACGAAGTTTTAACGTCCACGTCAAGTTGAGGCCCAGATATGGAATGTCGGGTGCCCGAGGTCATGAAATGAGTGAGTGAGGGAGGGGCTGGATCCACACGGGCTGATGCTGGTGAGTCTGAGGCTGCAAGACACGAAAGTCATCCAGGCAGCACCTCTTATTTTGTGCAGGAAAGGTAAAAGAACATTCCAAGACACTGAAATAACCTGAAACCTGAGGGGAAACATTAATAAAGTTAATTATGATTATTAGGAGTTCTGCTGACTGGTAAAATAAAGAAAATGAGCGTATTCCTGGTGATCCTGATGAGAAACACACTCCAGTGTCTTCAGGGCAGGGTCAGCGTGAGGGCCTCCCCTCTCTGGGTGGCGCCGTCATCTCCACAGCAAAGCACATGCCCAGCAGAGACACGGGGCTTGAAGTATTCCTGAGACCAAGGTCATTTCAAGGAACGTCACCTGAAACAGGTTCAATTCCTTTAAACAGAAACTTCACCTTTATATACTCATCATTCCAGTTCAAAGAACAATTCAACAATTCAAAGGACCAGGAATGTTTGAGCGGGTTCGGGTTCGTAGTGGAAACCTCGTGCCTGACACAGACGCAGCTCACACGGGCTCGGCCTTCCCAGGTTTGCCGGGACAGCGCGGCCAGGAAGGAAGTGACTGTGTTCACGCCTCCTCAGCCACTGTACCTGACCGACCGACTCCTCAGTAGCAAATGCAAATGGCAAAGGTTTAGGTGACATAAACCATTCTGAAATATCGAGTCCCAATGCCACTTTCCTCTCCTGGAGTTTCATTCTTTCCTTATTTATAACTCAGAAGTGGAGTCAATGCCTTTGTAAAAATTCAGCTCACAGTATCTTTATTAATTGTAGATTTTAATGTTGTTTTAATGTCTTGTGTTTCAACTTATTATGAAAATGTCTCTACTTTAAAAGAACATTTCTCTCTGTGGATGAACTTGGTGTTCTACAACTGATTAGAAAATGAAAGGCACAGGAGCCGTCCTGCCTTTGTCTGCCTTGTCCTACGGGAAACACACAACGAAGGTTTTCCTGTCATTTTAGAAGCTGCCATTGCGCTGTCGTTTCAGACGAGAGCCGCTGTGGGGTCCATTTCTCTACATTTTCTGAAATGCAAGTGCAGCTGTGGCGGCGCTGCTCTCAGGCGTGCAGCGTCATGTCTCGCTGGTTCCGCATGTCACCCGGAGCTCGTCGCGGCACGTGTACTCTTCACCCCCATCGCCCGATTCCCCAACCCCCGCCCCTCCCTCCTGGTGACCGGCAGTTTGATCTCTGTAGTTAAGAGTCTGTTTTTTGGGTTGTCTCCTCTTTTTTTGTTCACTTGTTTTGCTTCTTAAATTCCATATATGAGTGAAATCATGCACTCTCTGTCTTTCTCTGACTGACTCATTTCCAGACACTCTAGTTCCATCCACATTGCAAATAGCAAGATTTCCTTCTTTTTTTATGGCTGAGCAATATCGCATCATGGCCTTATGCCCACATCTTCCTCATCCATTCACCTGTGCATGCACACCTGGGCTGCTTCCGTACCTGGGCTATTGTAAATAATGCTGCCGTAAGCATGGGGTGAACGTATCTTTTGGGATTAGGTTTTCATTTCTTCAGGGAAATATCAGTATTGGAATTACTGGATCACGTGGTAACTCTAGTTTTATTTTTTGAGGACTGTCCAGCCTCTTTCCACATGGCCACAGCAGTCTGCATCTCCAGAAACCGTGCGCCAGGGCACAAGGGCTCCTTTCCCCTACCTCCTTGCCATCCTTGCTGTTTGCTGTATTTTGGTTCTGGACATGCTGACAGGCATGAGGTGGCATCTCATGTGGCTTTGGTGTGCATCTCCCTGATGAGGCCTGAGGCATCTGTGTCTGTTGGCCGTCTGTGTGTCTTCTTTGGGAAAGTGTCTATGCAGGCCTTCTGCTCATTTTTAATTGAATTATTTCCCTTTTTGGTATTGAGTTGCATAAGTTCTTTATCTATTTTGGACATTAACCCCTTATTGGATATGTCATTTACAAATACCATTAATGAAAGAAAGCGAAGATGACACAAACGAATACAAAGGTACCCCATGCTCATGGATGGTGAAAACCAAATTGTTAAAATGTTGAGACGTTGAAGTCATCAGCAGATTCACTGTGGTCTATATCACAATACCAGATTTCAAGATACACTACAAAGCTATGGTAATCTAGACAGTTTGGTACTGGCCCTCAAACAGACACATACAACAGTGGAACAGAATAGAAACCCGAGAAGTAAACCCAATTTATATTGTCAACTAAACTACAACAAAGCAGGAAAGTATATGCAGTTGGAAAGAGATGGTCTCTTCAACAAATAATGCTGGGAAACTTGACAGCCACATCCAAAAGAATGAAACTGGGCTGTTTCCTTACATCACACACAAAAAGAAACTAACGGAAGGCCTAAGTGTGAGACCTGAAGCCACAGAACTTCTAGAACAGTCTAGAAGAGAGCCCAGGCAGTGACATCTCTGACACTGGCCGTGGAAACACTTTCAAATCGGTCTCGTGAGGTGAGGAAACAGAAACAAAATTTAACTGTAGGGACTTCAGTGAAAGAGAAACTTCTCCACAGGGAAGGAAATAATCCATAAAAAAAAAAAAAAAAAAAACTCAGGAAACTACTAAATGGGGGATTACGATGTGTTCCTGGGAGTCTAGGAGGTTAATAACAAACAAATGTGCATATGTATCTTCTGCTGAAAACACTTTATAACATGACATTTACCTCATCATGAGCTTGGAGTCCCGTCAGCTTGAGTTACTGCCCTTAGAGCATTACCTTTCCCCCAACACGGAGGCTCCGCCCAGAGTGGTGCCCAGACGAGATGCCTGGCACGGGTGGTGAAAAGGCGGCTCTGCACCATGCACCTGCTCTGCTGGGAGCTGCTCTGTGGGACCGGCCCTTCTCGGACTCTGCCGGCAGCATGCTGCCCGCCTCAGTGAGGAGCACCAAGACACGCTCCCGCCCCAGCCTTACTCTCAGGAAGCCCTTGTGTCTCCTAATGTCCATGGCATGAGAGCATCTCCATCACCTTACACTTGGAAGCGTGTGGACGCCCCTGCAGGAGATGAGCGCCCGTCCCCAGAGGCCCTATTTCAGTGAGGCAGAAGCCAGTCTTAGGAGCCGTCCTAGAAACCGTCCCGATTCACCAAAGCAGCCACTTCCGGATGGCTGGAGAAGGCAGAGCTTTCATGAATGCCGGAATTCCTAGTCCACGAAAGGCAGCATGATGTTCTAGGATGTGAGCACGGGAATTGACCAGGCTGGTTTGAGAACTACTTGCTTCAACTACGGGCTGTGTGACCTTGGCATCAGTACTAGAATTTTCTGAGTTTTGATTTTTTAAAATTGAAAACAGATGTAAAGTCCACGTAAAACGTTTAGCACTAAACAGTATCCGAGAGTTGGCCAAATGCTGCATCCACGTTGAGCTCCTGAGAATGGCACTTTGCATCAGCAAACACACAAAACGATGTTTTCTCAAGGTTTAAACTGTGCCCACTTACAGAGAAAGACACCGATTTCTTTCCATGCTCCATTAATGCCTCATTTTCATTTGCAAGGCCTCCAACACTGCACAGGCATGAGTGTGAGGGAGGTGGTTGTACATCTCTGTGGACTGAATAGTGAGTCGAAGCCCGGATCCATTCTTATCACACATCCAATACTGAAATTGCGTTTCTCTACCAAATCAAAGCAGCATTTCCAAAAGTACTACTAAGTGATAATGTCTTTATCACCCTTTTTTATTTCCTTCTTTTTTTTTTTTTTTTTTTTTTTGGCCTTGCTTAGTTAGTTACCCTCATGTTCCCTTTATCTTTAACTTTCTGGCCCTATCACATATGTCAAGGAATCTTACCGTGTATTGTCTAACCTGTGGGGGGTTTTGCTCTCGAAATGCCTGGATTCAATCCCACCTCTTGAAGTTGGTTGAATTGCTTTGGGCAAAGTACCTGCCTTTCTGTGTGTGTCCCACATCGTGATCAACCTACAAAACACTCGGAAATCACTCACAAATGTCAGCTACAATCATGGGCATAAACGGAAACCAGAAATAAATGGTCCTTTCACATTTCCTTCATCACCGTGAAGTGAGCCCAGAGAGGGAAGGTCAGGGAGGTCGGGGGAGAATAGGTTTCTTTGCCGCTGTGAGGAAACTCAAATTGCACTTGTCTTAACAACACAGGATGAAACGCTGCTATCAGGATTTAAATTTGGGGGGAAAAAATCACATGGCCTGATTTTCAGGGAGCTGCAACCCATTATTTGACAAATTCTGAGATTCTTACCATGGAGATGGAACAAATTCTAGCTGACGACTCTCTTGGGCTATGGTTAATGTTAAGTAAAAGGTGAGATTCCAGAGGAGAGGTAAAATGCAGGGTCACGACTCCGTGAAATGACACCGTGCTGGAGCGCATGAGCCAGGCTGGAGTCGCAGGCATGATGCGGGAGAGGACAGGTGGCAGGCAGGAGGGCGCCATGGGGAGTGAGGCCAGCAGCGATGCCCAACATCGAAGCCCTTTGGACTCTGCTGATGGTGACAAGCTTCATCAAAAACGTTTCTGGTGCCTGGGTGGCTCAGTGGGTTAAGCCTCTGCCTTGGGCTCAGGTCATGATCTCAGGGTCCTGGGATCGAGTCCCGCATCGGACTCTCTGCTCAGCAGGGAGCCTGCTTCCTTCTCTCTCTCTCTCTGCCTGCCTCTCTGCCTACTTGTGATCTCTCTCTGTCAAATAGATAAATAAAATCTTAAAAAAAAAAAAAAACAACGTTTCAAAGAAAAACTCTAACTCAAAGGAGGTTTGCAGCAAACACCGTATGAGCGGCTCCTCATAACACAGTACAAAGCGAGTTTAACCTAAAATAGGCCACACCCGTAAACTTGCCCTCAGGGCTGAGATCCCAGAAGCTATGTGCTGTCCATCAGGGTGAACCACTCAACCTCTCGGGAAGGAGACCCAACGTGTGCAGCGACGGATGGACCTGGGGGATGTCGCATCCCTGAAATAGGCCAGACCTGTCCTTCAGGACTCCTCTGACATGGGGCCTGACATCCTTAGAGCCCCAGAGGCAAGCAGCACACGCCGGGCACCCGGAGCTGGGGCCGGGGACACGTGGGTCCATGGACGGGCATGAGCGTCCATTCTGCCAGGGGAATGGGGTCTCAGGGAGGGCTGCTCCTTATGCCTCCAGCTCATAAACCCACTGTGAGCTCACGGACATGTCAGGAGGGTAGAAGTCCTGTTGCGTGTTCTTACCACAACAATACAACATTACCAAGGCTGTCCTTCATATAGTTTTCAGCTGTTTGGACAGATAACAATTAGAGCTTTTCATTACAAGATGTAATGTGATTTCTTGATTCTACATGGACTTTACTCATTTTGTATAAGACTGAAATTTTTTTAAAAAGCTGTTGTAGTCATATAAACAATGGAAATTAGAATATTTATGGGAAAAAGTCCCCCTTGTGCTAGAATAAAACACTAATTTATCTCATGGTGACATGGCCATTCACAATGTTTATGGAGAAGAGTTTAAAGTTATCAAAAGACAAAGAAACCTGAATAAATGGGGATCTATAACACAGGCTTAGATGAGAAGTCGGAATGCAGTCTACACCAATGACCTCTCAGGTGATCTGATGATACAGTGTGTTTTCCACCAAAACTCCAATAAGATGCTGGAAGAGGGGGGCACCTGGGTGGCTCAGTGGGTGAAGCCTCTGCTTTTGGCTTGGGTCATGATCTCAGAGTCCTGGGATCGAGCCCTACATCAGGCTCTCTGCTCAGCAGGAAGCCTGCTTTCCCCTCTCTCTCTCTCTCTCTCTCTCTCTCTCTGCCTGCCTCTGCCTACTTGTGATCTCTGTCTGTCAAATAAATAAATAAAATCTTAAAAAAATAGTAAACCTCCTCAATAAATGGTGCTGGGAAAACTGGACAGCTATATGTAGAAGAAACTCGACCATTCTCTTACACCGTACACAAAGATAAACTCAAAATGGATAAAAGACCTCAATGTGAGACAGGAATCCATCAGAATCCTAGAGGAGAACATAGGCAGTAATCTCTTCAATATCAGCCACAGCAACTTCTTTCAAGATATGTCTCCAAAGGCAAAGGAAACAAAAGCCAAAATAAACTTTTGGGACTTCATCAAAATCAAAAGCTTCTGCACAGCAAAGGAAACAGTCAAAAAAACAAAGAGGCAACCCACGGAATGAGAGAAGATATTTGCAAATGAAAATACAGACAAAAGGTTGATATCCAGGATCTATAATGAACTCCTCAAACTCAACACACACGAAACAGGCAAACATATTAAAATATGGGCAGAAGATATGAACAGAGACTTCTCCATTGAAGACATACAAATGGCTATCAGACACATGAAAAAATGTTCATCATCACTAGCCCTCAGGGGGATTCAAATTAAAACCACATTGAGCACCTGGGTGGCTTGGTGGGTTAGGCCGCTGCCTTTGGCTCAGGTCATGATCTCAGGGTCCTCGGATCGAGTCCCGCATTGGGTTCTCTGCTCCACGGGGAGCCTGCTTCCTCCTCTCTCTCTCTGCCTACTTGTATTCTCTCTCTGTCAAATAAATAAATAAAATTTAAAAAAAAAAACCACATTGAGATATCACCTTATACCAGTTAGAATGGCCCAAATTAACAAAACAGGAAACAACATGTGTTGGAGAGGATGTGGAGAAAGGGGAACCCTCTTCCTCTGTTGGTGGGAATGCAAGTTGCTGCAGCCTCTTTGGAAAACAGTGTGGAGATTCCTCAAGAAATTAAAAATAGAACTTCCCTATGACCCTGCAATTGCACTACTGGGTATTTACCCCAAAGGTACAGATGTCGTGAAAAGAAGGGCCATCTGTACCCCAGTGTTTATAGCAGCAATGGCCATGGTCGCCAAACTGTGGAAAGAACCAAGATGCCCTTCAACGGACAAATGGATAAGGAAGATGTGGTCCATATACACTATGGAGTATTATACCTCCATAAGAAAGGACGAATACCCAACTTTTGTAGCAACATGGACCGGACTGGAAGAGATTCTGCTGAGTGAAATAAGTCAAGCACAGAGAGTCAATTATCATATGGTTTCACTTATTTGTGGAGCATAACAAATATCATGGAGGACAAGGGGTGTTGG
>NC_081568.1:152153096-152238130 GCF_022355385.1 Mustela nigripes | reverse complement strand
CATATACACTATGGCGTATTATGCCTCCATCAGAAAGGATGAATACCAAAATTTTGTAGCAACATGGATGGGACTGGAAGAGATTATGCTGAGTGAAATAAGTCAAGCACAGAGAGTCAATTATCATATGGTTTCACTTATTTGTGGAGCATAACAAATATCATGGAGGACAAGGGGTGTTAGAGAGGAGAAGGGAGTTGGGGTAAATTGGAAGAGGAGGTGAATCATGAGAGACTATGGACTTTGAAAAACAATCTGAGGGGTTTGAAGTGTCGGGGGTGTGGGAGGTTGGGGTACCAGGTGGTGGTATTATAGAGGGCACGGATTGCATGGAGCACTGGGTGTGGTGAAAAAATAATGAATACTGTTTTTCTGAAAATAAATAAATCAATTAAATAAAAAAAGTAAACCCCCTACCCCCCACATGCACACACATGTGTACACACATGCACAAATGCACACACAGGCACAAACACATGCACGCTCACACCTGCACACTCATACACACACACCTCTGCACACATGCACACTTGTGCACACACAGGGCACACACATGCACGCTCACGCATGCACAGCCATGTGTACACATCTGCACGCACATGTGCACACACAGGGCACACATGTGCATGCTCACACACACATGGGCACACTCACACATGCACATACATGTCCGTGTGTACATATACCTGCACACAGACATGCACACTCAGGCTTTTGCAGGCAGGGCACTGCTGTATGTTCACTTAAAACTTAGGAAAGAAATTGTCCGCATCACTCAATTTACCTCTGCGCACCTAGGGGGGTGGGGGTAAACAATAAAATGTTACTGTCCTTAATTCCTGATAAACACACCCAGATGGGGTATTACATCTGGGCAAACACAGGACTTTATCTCAGAACCACCTGTGTTTAGAATAAAAGACATGACCAATGGAAATCTTAAACTCTGCTCATTTATAGGGGTACCTGGGTAACTCAGTGGGCTGAGTCTCTCGCTCTTGGTTTTGGCCCAGGGTCCTGGGATCGAGCCCCACATCAGGCTGCCTGCTCAGTGGGGAGACTGCTTCTTCCTATCTTTCTGCTCCCTCCTTCTGCTCATGCTCTCTTTCTGTCTCTTAACTAAATGAGTCTTTTTTTTTTTTAATGCACTAGTTTATATATTCTTGTAAATGGAAACACCAGATAGTTCATTTATTTTTTCCACTTAAAATATTTGTCTAAAAATATCTTTTCCAAGAAGAAACTAAAGCTTCAGGTCTTTTTTTCCCTAATTTGAAAAGTAGCAGACACTGACTTATTAAAGCTCCATGAAGAAACTGCGCTCAGCTTCACCTTCAGATGTAAAGTCTAGAAGGTGGGCAGGATATATGCAAATGTGTCCTCATGTCCTTAGGTCATCAGGGCAGCAGAGAGGCTGGCCCCTGACTAGGAGAAGGGACAGGATGTCACTATGGCCACCGTGGTGGTGTGCAGTACCAGATCCTCAGGTGGCTTGTCATGCAGCATCCCTGAGTGTCTGGGGACAGCAGGCTCCCCGATCATTGGCAGATGACCAGGCCGGCCTCCATCCCAAGGGTCCCTGAGGATGCTTCCTTGGCCTTGGTTGTGCTTTGTGTGTTGTCCTGTGAAGATGACGTCAGCTTCACGCTTTTGCCCACAGAAGATATGTGGTACTTTTGCTAAGACGTCTTTAAGGATTTTTCTTTGCTTTTCAAGGTGAGTCGTTTACTAGGTTGTGCCCCAAGTGAAACACTGAGGCCGACTTCCGTGTTCCTGGTGGGCCCCATCATGTGGTTGGGGCTCTTCCCTCCTGGGAAAGTTCTCCATTCCATGTCTTGCTCGATGAGCCCTCGGTTTGTCTGGGTCCCTGGGACCTGGCATGGGGGGTCCCTGGTCACCGGCCCCACATTGTACTCTGACCCTCTCCACTTGACTAATTTTCAGCTCAGGGTTTAGGGTTGTTTTCTTGTCTTTCCCCAACACTTCTGTTTTTCACTTAATTTGAATTCACTTATTCCTGGTTTTGTCCATTTCTAGTTTTGAGTAAGAGTCATTTCTTGTTACGACCAAAGTGCAGTGAGGACAGTTCACTGACGGTGCAGGACTGTGCTTTCTCTTCCTCTTCGCGTGATATTTGGTGGGGTTTCCATCCGCTGGAAACTTTAGACACTCATCTTGTGTTTCTTCTAGACACATCCTCTCCCAGCCCAGGTGCCATCTGAGGTGGCCACACTCCCAGCTCCGAGGCCTCTCTTTGATCAGGACGACCAGCGTCTGTGCCTCTGTGTTGCTGCCTCTTCCTGTCCATCTGCCCGATGTCCCTCTCTCCCTCTTCACCCCTTGCCCCTGCCCCCAGGACTCTCCCCCTGACGCACCCTCTCCTTCCCCAGAAGCCCACCTATGGGCCAATAGAACCCTCTTCCAGCCTTTAGCCTTTAGATGTTTGCTTGCTGTGGCCCCACCCATGGCCGCTCCCTCCCTCACCTTTCCCGGACGTGCCCTGTGCTGGCGAGGGGCTCCAGAGCAGCTGGCCCCTCTGCCCATGGGTGATTTCCCATCCGGGCTCTCTCGTTTCCTCCAGTTTATCTACAGCTAACACTGTAATTGTAGTAGGGAAGTCCTCCTCTGCAAGGCACTGAACTCTCAACTGTGTGCACCGTAGACAAGCCATTCCAAGATATGTAAGGTGTGAGAGCGAGCCGTCAGCAGGGTCACCTGCTGCCAGCCTCTCGGGATGTAATTTAGGTCTGCTGCAAAACTTGCAACCCTTACCACTGAAAAGCTCTGCAGAAAGAATGTTTCTTCCTTTTAGATTAATTAAATAATATGTATGGTTTTAGGACTTCCTCACATATGTATCGTATACCAGATCTAGATGGAGGAACACAGCCGAGGACAGAAAAAGTTCTTCATACGTCACTTCACACATCAGACCTGGAGCCTCCTCTACAGAGGATGAGCTGTCTGTTTATATTTTTGTAGGATATTTTCAAGAGGTTTTTTCAAACTTTTTAAAATTCACTTTACATGTCTATCTCATGTTATTTATTTTTTAAAAGATTTTAATTATGTATTTGGCAGATAAAGACCACAAGCAGGTGGACAGGCAGGCAGAGAGAGAGGAGGAAGCAGGATCCCTGCTGAGCAGAGAGTCCGATGTGGGGCTCCATCCCAGGACCCTGCGATCATGACCTGAGCCAAAGGCAGAGGCTTAACTACCCAGGGGCCCCTTGTGTTATTTCTTCTAAGCTTCCTTTAATCGCTTATAATTCTATACTGATTCTATACTGATAATCACACTGTGCCTTATGTATATTAGTGTGTTTCTAATACATTCTATTATATTACTCTGTGTTACACTGTATCATGCTGTGTTACACTGCATTACACTGTATCATGCTACGTTACATTTTATCATGCTGTATCACACTGCGTTATACTGCATCATGCTATGTTACACTGCATTACAGTGTATCACACTGCATTACACTGTGTTACACTGTATCACACTGTATTATATAGTAGTTAGGATGTTATGAGGTATTTGCTCAGCACAACTCTATCTAAGCTTGGGGTTCTGTGAACTACAACTACAGGCCAGTTTCAGCCATGGTCATGTCTGGATGACCTTTAAGCTAAGAACGACTTAACTTAGTCATCTCCTGATGCCTAACCATTTACCCCATACATTGAGTCTTTTTAAAAAAAAAATTATTTGAATTCAGTTCAGTTCCATATACTGTATTATACCTCCAGACAGTGTAGCATATGGTGCAGAGGTCAGTGATTCATCAGCTGTGTAGAACACCTGGTGCCTACCACATCGCCAGCCCTCCTTCAGGCCCATCACACAGCTACCCCATCCCCCCATCCACCTACCCTCCAGCAACCCTCAGTCTGTTCCCTAGAGGTAAGAGTCTCTTATGGTTTGCCTCCATCTCTACTTTTACCTTATTTTATTTTTCCTTCTCTTCCCCTATGTTCATCTGTTTTGTTTCTTAAACTCTACATATCAGTGAGATCATATAGTAATTGTCTTTGTTGGACTTATCTCACTCAGCATAATCCCCTCTAGTTCCATCCATGTTGTTGTAAGTGGCAAGATTTCATCTTCCTGACAGCTGCATAGTATTCACGAGCTGATGTGGCCACTCTGGAAAACAGCGTGGAGGTTCCTCAAAATGTTGAAAATGGAGCCACCCTATGACCCAGCAATTGTGCTGCTGGGTACTTATCCAAAGGATACAAACGTAGTGATTCGAAGGGGCACCTGCTCCCCAAGGTTTACATCAGCAGTGTCCACGAGAGCTGAACTGTGGGATAAGCCCAGATGTCCCTCCGCAGATGGATGGATAAAGAAGTGGTGGTGTGTGTGCATATATGGTCATGACAAAACTCAAGCTTACGGTCGCTCCATTTCTATGGGTTGAGTCCAGGCTTAGGTGCTGGGGGTCCTTCAGGCTTCTCTCAGGGGCTTGGCTGGGCTGTGTTCTCATGTGTGGGCTCGCCTGGGGGCCACTTCCAAGTGACTCAGGTGTTGGTGGAATCTGTCCCTCACTGCTGTGATCTGAAGGGCCTCAGTGGCTTGCGTTTCCTGCGGACCCCTGTCTGGCCTCTCCTGGGAAAGTTGCATCACAGGTGTTTCTTCCTGCCCAGCAGGAGAGGAAGAAACCCTGCCGAGGTGTCCTGTCACATGGAGTGGCCACCAGAGCAAAACCCCAACACTTCTGCCATATTATCCAGGTGAGAGGCAAGACATGAATCCTGCCCTGAGTGGATCTGGGGCTTCTCCAATGGCATTTATATGGGACCATTATGGACATATAGTCTCCCAGACACATCTTTACTCTTTAAAGGGTGGTAAACACTTTAATTGAACTGAAAGTTTGATGTGACAAAAACACCATTCATGGCCCATAAAACCTACAATATCAAGAGTTGGCACTTTACAGAAATTGAACTCCGTGGATTTGAAGGGATGATGGCGCATGTGCAAGTGCAGCATGCCTCAGTGCAGGGAATGCCTCGGTTTCCCCACATGAGTACTGGTATGGAAGAGGAGGTGAAGACAGCACCAGAAGCATTTTCTCTGTGTTGTTCGTATCATTGACATGAATTCCCAAGTATCCTTAGGAACACAATGCATCTGTCCGATGCATGAGACTCACTTCCTCCTATCCTTTATACCTGAGGCTAATTCATGCTTAAATGAACAATCATTTCATTCCTCAAAATCCCACTGACAGAGCAGCTTTCAAAAATCTTGCCACGGATGGGCACGTTAGTCAAAACCCAGGATAGTAATCGCTATTAAGGAAGCCTTAGGTGCTTCAGAGGGAAGATGCTGGTCTGTCCGTAAGCCTGGGGTCATTCTGGGTGGAACAGAGCAGTGGAAGGGAAGCTAGGGAGGGAGAGAGATGTGCCCAGAGCAGCAGCGGGGAGGGTGCCTTCTCTGAATTCCCAGAGTCACTCATTGGTTATCTCCTCCAAATG
Source organism: Mustela nigripes (assembly GCF_022355385.1). Taxonomy (NCBI): domain Eukaryota; kingdom Metazoa; phylum Chordata; class Mammalia; order Carnivora; family Mustelidae; genus Mustela; species Mustela nigripes. Next base: position 152,232,637 of record NC_081568.1, on the reverse strand, counting down.
CAAGATCGGGACCAACTCCAGGAAGGGAGCAGCTGAGGATGGAACACGGAGCCGGTTCTCAGGACTTGGTCCCCACAGGGAGCCACTGCGCACTCGCACGGGGCCGGGAGACACACCTAAGCTCACACTTCGGCTGAACAGTAGTTTCTGCAGTGGTCATTTCCAAGGGAGACATTAGCACAGCTCTGAAGTAAGATGGCTCCTAGATGGGGATGTGTACGGTGGTGCACATGTGACCAGACGGAGACGCTGGGGCTCATGCCACATGAAACATGCCACGGGGGTGCTGGCTTCAGTGTGTGCCTGTGTTGTGTGTATGTTTTGTATGTGCATGTGTACACGGAAGGAACCAAATGCAGTCTGGACGGACAAAGGAGTCTCAGAGTGTCATCTGGTTTGTCTGAAATCCCACCCTGATTGTCCCCGGAGTCACTGACCCTGGCCTGAGTTCCGCCAGAGGAAACCAGAGTTGTCGACCATGGCCCATGCCTATGTAGCATCTGCCTGGAGCATTCAGAAATTCTGGGAAAATATTTCCCTGCGTCCCCACCTCAAAAACATCCTGTCAGCTAATGACCACACCTTGGCAACTTCCTGCAACTCCATGTCTCATGGCCCTGCAGCAAGATTCAAGGTGAAAACCCCAAGTTTCACAAACAAAGAGGATTAACAGCAAAAGCTTTCTTGAAAATAGCAAAGTGCTGGGGGCCGAGAAACACAAAAATTCAGAATTAGATGTGACATCATGAAAGTATCACATGAGAACTAGAAGAAACAGCAGCAAAATGGCATGCATTACACGACTTTTCTCCAAGACTGGGACCTCAGCACAGGTGGGGTGAATGTCCCTGGAGCGCCGTGGGAAAGAAACTGTCATGAGAGTCTCATACGCCACCATGTTCGATTCTAGCGGTGTCCACATGCTGGCCACCAGACTGGCTGTTTGGACATCCCTCTGGTATACAGTGCTCAAGGCGTCGGGCCGGGGACCCCGGAGAGATGGCAGCCTCACCCGAGCAGTGCGGGTCCACAGCCATGCAGATCTAAAGGGTGAACACATGCCCAGTGCCATCACAGCTATTTTCAAGGGAAAAACACCGTGACAAGAGGCAAATGAAAAAATCCTTTCATAATAAGTAAAACTCAGCTATTTTAGCTCTATTACTAACAATTGAGAAGTACCAGAAAAGACTTACTAGAAGTTTCTCTCTGTGCCTAACTTTGGTATTTGGTACATAACCCCTCAGGAGCTATATTTTTGGCTCACACGTTTCTTAAGATACGGTAGCAAGTAAGCCACAGTCCCGCCAAGGATGAATTTGTTCAATGTGACTTAAGCAAATCCATTTAAAATGTAGTCATACCTCTAGAGACAGCTATCCAAAAATAAGAAACTTCTTGATTTATCTGGAGTTATGCAAGCAAAGTCACCTTCCTTGCATGTTGGACTCACTTCTCCAAGCCCCTGCTCTGCAGAGGCTCCCCGAGTGCCCGTTGTGTGCAGAGGGTGCTTTATTTAGAACTACTGATAAGAAAAGTGGGGCATTTTTCCTTCAGGGTTTGTGTAGAATAGATACGTGTGTATAAGTCACTATCAAACCAGATACAAAAGGATAAATAAGTTGAAAGAAAGTGGGATCACGTAACGGCAGGCAGGTGAGAAAATGCCTTTCTGGATGCCGTGGGTCCCACGATGAGTTCAGAGCGTGAGAGTTCCTGGGGCCGCAGAGACCCTCAGGAGAGCTTTCCAACTGTGTTCACCTATGACTGTTTGCTGTGAAGAGGCCAGTGCTCGAAGGACTGGGTGGGGATAGTTGGGGTGGGGGTTTCTGTCCAAGAATGCTCTTTAAAATTTCTAAGGGATGGGAGCATGAGAAGGTGCCACATGGGGAGAGTTCCCCAGAGAAAAAGAACAAGTTAGGCATCTGGGTAATATTATAATAATGTGATATAATATGATAACATAATATGACACGATAAGATAATAATATTATAATATAATAATGTACAAATCCTGTTCTAGGGAATGGGACCCTGTGATTGTACAGGCTGACAAGTCCCAAGTTTTATTCTCTGGATACCCAGAATGAGCCTATGTTTCAGTTTGAGCCTGAAATCAGGAAAAAGCCCACACCCCAGAAAGAAGGGGGGCAGAAGAGTTCCCTCTCACTTTGGGGAGCATCAACCTTTTTTGTTCCACTCAGACCTTGAACTAGTTGGATGAGGCCCAATGGGGAGGACAATCTGCTTTACTCAGTTAATGGATGTAAATGTGTGTCTCATCCAAAAACATCCTCACAGAAATGTCTAGAATGATGTTTGACCCTATATCTGGGCACCCCCTCAAGCTGACGCATAAAATCAACCGTCCCAGTATTCTACAATATAAAGTGAGTTGAATATCTCATGCCACACCCCAAAATGGAAATCTTATGCAGTGATTAAAGTCATTTAAGCTCAAAATTACACAGACAAATGTTTAGATACATTTTAGTTGAGAAAGCACCATAGAGAGCAGGCCTCACTGCAGAACGGCTCCCTGTCAGGTGAATAATACGTATTAAATTTGAAGTTAAGTATCCTCACACACTCACGAGCAGTGATATCTGAGAAGATGTCCATCCATGGTTGTACCAACATAATGGGATTTTGCTTAACTTCTGTATTTTTAAATATCTGGACTTCCTCATTATTTTTTAAAAATACTTCATTTTTTCATACTTCCTCATATTTTTCCCAAATATTTCAGACTACTTATAAAGTGAAAATATGGGGAGAGAGGTGTCCTTGTCCATAATGGAAAACTTTTTTTTAAAAGACTATAATAAGTTATAAATGAATTCTAATGCACTGTCCCAGCTGTCCTGAGCTCTAGGTGGGCAGAGATAAGCCAGTACCTTCCACGGGCGCTCAGGGACCACACAGCTTTCTGAATGACCCACGTGGCACCTGGAGCTAATGACAGCAGAGGGTAGATGATGTTTCCACGAGGGCTGGGAATGCTGATTTGCCAGTGACCTCTAAGCAAAGCTGGAAGCGTGAAGGGCCTGGGTAGCAGGAGATAACTGTGTCCAAGGCACGTCTTCTCCAAACTTCCTTCCTCATCTGTCCTGCCCTGTCTGGCTCCGGATGCAGCCCCAGTAACTCTTCCTGTGTCAAGGGCTTATTTCTGAGGAGGTGTATTCCAAAGGCCTACTGAGCATCCAAATTTTGAGAAAAGATACCCTAATGCGAGTTTGCAAGGGCAGAGAACCTTCCTCAGCACTCAAACACTGCGGATACATAGGCCTGAGGCTGCCTCACTCCATCTGGTGAAGATGCTGGCACCGAGGCCACATCTTGCGGATCAAATCAGTCTTGCTGTCGTTGGATCCACACACCAGATCCAGTTCCCTGCACACAGTAATTACTTTAAAAATATGCAAAGAAATAATAACAACTTTTGTTAGTATTGCCTTTTAAGTTCTGGATTTTTAAAAACATTGTATTACTTTTATCTCAGTTCTCGCAGATAAGATGTAACATCTCCCCTTACGATAGCACTAAAGAGAAAGAAATCCTACCTGTTTACTTAACAAATATTCACTGCTTTTTACTGTGCTAATTAATAAGTCTGCAAAGTTGAATGTATGAGTTAAAAGATCCCAAAGGCCTCATTTCCTGGAGAAAGTATAAGTGAGCAATTCTGGCACAGCCCAAACCTGTCACTCAGATCTGGGAAATGCACACTCATTGGCTTTCTGCATGTGCCCCAGGGACCTGAGGGAGAATCCTGTGATGGGTTCTGACAGGAGCACCTCCCTGCCACAGGCGGTCCACAGATGCCTTCACCTCTCCCGTGGACACGTGCCTGTCCCATGTGATGGTCCTTCCCTGTTGCCCATGACTACAGGCCCCAGCCCTCACCACCAGGTTCCCTGTCTCCCCAGCACCTTTCACGTCACCTGCTCCCAGGATAGCAGGAGACGAGGAGGAAAAGAACCAATGGCCCTACTGAGATGGAGCCTTGGGGCTCTGCCGACACGTGGGGCTCGTTGACCAGTGTTTGTTGGATCTCCCATGCCAGAGGGTTCATGATGCAGGGTAACTCTTTGTTCTGTTTGCCTACATTTGAGTGCTGTTGGAAATAGATCCTGAGGTGATAATTACAACGTGGTTGTACGTGTGTGCGTGTTCGTAACTTGACATTCCCCAAAGTACAGATTTAATGTTTGTATTTTTTCTTTGACATTTGCGTTAAGCCAAAGTGAAAAACTCACATGGATTCCTTTATGTAAGTGTTTGTAATTTTCAAATAATTCATATAAGCATTTGTAGTAAAATCATAACTTATGTTTCCATGAGGTTAGGTTACTGACATTTCAATAAAGCCAGATAAATTTCCGGTCAGTTAGCTAAAATTTGCAGAACTCCTTTTGGATTTGGGGATTTTCTAATTAACTCTATATTCTATAACAGCAAAATGTAAACAAAGCAATCTCCTTGAAACAGGTTACTGATTTCCATAAAAAGGGAAATTTAAGAAACTCACTGTGACTCGTGATACCAAAGACTCAGGGAATATTCTATTGAAATGAGGCACCTGATGCTGAAATGCGGTAATAACAGCAGAAAGACCAGGCTTGTTACATGGAAATGTCAGGACACTTGTGATCACATGAATAAAAAATAATATTGGAACATCAGGCAGATACCCAGAGCGTGAAGAAAATCCCCTACACTGTGGGACTGTTTGGCCTCGGGGAAGCACACCTAAAGACGTTAAGTGTAAAATGAAGGCATGACCTTGACTTGCGCGTGTGTTTGGAAAAGGCTTGTCACACGAGCTTCCCACAAATGACAAATGCCTCTTGCTCGCGTCCGAAATGTTAATGTGAGACATGGTAAAGCAGATGTAGAGCTCCATGTTTTCTGTTACCGCTGAATAAGATAAGCAAAGTGAACGTTCAAGAACCCTTTCCAAAATACAAATAAATAAATAAATTATAGTCCGGAATTGGGAAGATTAACGGCGACCAGAAAGTCCAAAAATTATATCAGTTCCGGTACATTCCACTCCGAACTCCAATCATTTGGGAAGTGGTAACCACAGGATGGAAAAATCTACCCCAATGGTCTGGAAAGCTGGGCTCCCCATGTTCTAACCAAGAGGCTCACAGACCCTGCCAGTGCCCCCTCTTGTGCCTGCCGGTTCCCGACCCAAGGCCAGTGCCTCTTCTCAGACTGCCATGTGGGCTCCAGTGGCACAGTGAGGGGGTAGCTGATTGAGACTAGAGCCCTCTGGGGGCTCTACATGAGCCTGGACATTAGAGCCCTGACATGTCCCACACGCCCCTCTTCAGGCTGTGCTCCAATGGTAGCTGCCGTGGCAGGAGACAAGCTGACCATTCTCACCAGCCTCACCAGCCGTGGGCACCTCGGTGATGCCCTGCCCTTTACCACCCAGCAAGAGTGGTTTCGGGGGATCAGGTAACTCGGGACAATCTTCAAAACAGGACGCTGCTTGCACAGCCCAAAGAGTGCTCTCTTCTGGCCCTAAATCCATCTTCCTCTGTCCCAAGCATCATGCCGTGTCCCCAGATCAGTGAGCCTCGTCTCCCTGCTCCTGCCTCTGCAACTGGGACTGTGTGGACGGAAAACAGATGGAACTCTGCTGAGAAATGGTTACAGTTTTTCCTCCCAAAGATGAAACAGGCAAAGAGAAACAAGATGTCCTTCCCGAGACATGGGCCAAGCGAGAGAGCACAGTTTCCGTCTGTGTCATTCACGAAGAGTGTTGGTACAACCGAATCAGCATTTCATCATAAAATGCAGGGCGAGAAGAGACACACAAATTGGGAGAATAAAAAGTAACAAATCCGTCAGATTCTCCAGAGTGAGGCCTAAACTGCACCCCTGGACATGCACCCCTGGACACACACCTGGTCAGCATTTGTTCAGGAGACACAAAGGTGCATATGCTTGCACCCAGCGTGTCTATGAATGAACCACTGGCACCTGCAAGACACGCCAAGGGCTCCCGCCAACTAGCGCCCACCCTGCCCATCCCCGGGCTCAGCACTCTGCATCCACGCTTCCTGGGAGTGCTTGAGATGCCACAGAAGTCTCTCACCCCCCAGTGACGACGGAGTGGGAGATGCCCAGAGACTCAGCTCTGCGTGCAGAGCTGACCAGTGGCTGTTATGGGCACAGACCCAGGCTCGTCCGGCGGGATTTACCAGACCTGCTCCCCCCCCCTCCAAACAGCTGTGGACGTGGGGACCACGTCAGCACAGAGAGACTCGGCAGGACCCGATGGCCTGTTCGGCCACTCTGGCCAGTCGGCGGTCTCTTGTCTTCAGGCATCTCACGGAGGCCATGAGTGGGGCTCCTGTTCTCTCAGTGGCTGCTCCATGCACACATGGAAGGTGGAGTTCGGGGGTGATCGAGCCAGGACCATCTGGGCCATCAAAGCACCCACTATTTGGTTCTTGAAGGGGGACGTTGGTGGAAAACCAACTCTTTATGCCTCAGTACCTTTAACCATGAACATAAAATGTGACAACAGACCCCAGCCTCGTTCTGTGTCCCCTACACTGAGTCTGTGGACAGAGGAAGGAGAAAGACAACATCTATGACTTTTTCCTATATATTCAAATAATTGTGTTATTTAAAATTGTACACTCTCTGAAAATTAGGTGAGTTAGCCCATTATTTAGGTTTTTATAAAAACAGAAACTCCCACGCTATTGGTGTCGTGATGGTGGCATTTGAGATCAAAGAGGACAGTTCCAAGTTCACAAGAATATTACCTCAGAAGAGGAATAATTCTTAAAGAGTAGCCAGTGGTGACAGGATTCTAGACCAGGACAGAGGGAGAAGGGAGGTGGCCTGGGCAGAGCCAGAATTCACAGTGACGTGTGCCCAGAAGGCAAGCGCCTGCCCTTATCTCCTCCTGCTTGCGGCCGTCTCTGGGGGGACTCGGTCTCTCCAGACTTCTGCGGGATGATTTTAGGACTCATCTGCTTATCTTCTACTGAAGAAAGCCACGTCCCCTGCTCTGGATGCCCCCAGTACAGTTCTGCCCGGTGGGGTGTGTCCTGCCGTGGGCCAGTGATTCCCGTGCCCACACCCTTGCCAGCAGCTCGTGGGTAAGCCGGGACTTGGGGTCAGGCTGGCGGCACATGCTCACAGTGTCTGTCAGTCGACTATTGATAAAACCTTAGGTTTGAATGGAATTTCTTACAAAAACTATTTATTTCATGAACTTTTACAGAAGTATTCTTGATCATGAATGCACATCTGACTAATGCCTAACCCCCCTGAATGTACAATGTTGAAAATCCATCGCCAGGTAAAATAGTTTCTGGGAAATAAATAATTTTAATTTTAAAGAGGGAAAGATTATTAACGTGTGTTTTCCTCATTAAGGACTAAATTATTTTTTAATCTTTGTGCCTGACAGATTGCATCATTTAAGACAATTAAGTTGTCCCACTTAACATTTTTTGGACATCCTTTAAGATACAAGATTAGAAATTTAATATTCGGGAACTACATCCACTGCCTCTGATAGCTCTCAGGGCTCTTTCACGAGCGCCCTCAAGGTGGAGCGGAGCACATCACATCCCGCCGCGCGGCACCTGCCTGCAGGGTCTGATACCCCAGCTGACTTCCCCAGCTGACTTCTGCGGGACACTCGCTTGGAGCACAGGGAGAGCCAAGAGGTTCTCAGATTCTCTCTCAATCCTTAGAACGCCTTAGGCGGCAGAACAAGTCTTCCTCCTGTCACTTGATGGAGGCAAGACCCGTGTGGCAGGTGAGGTCCCCCAGGCTTTGCTTGGGTCCCCGCTGAGCCCCAATCCGGCCCCGAGGATGCACGTGCTTCAGGTGCAGGGCCAAGAGGCTGCCTCTGCAGCCCTGTGAGATGGTCAGCCCCGGCACTCTGGAAGGTTGGCGGGGCAGCTGAGGGATCAGGACACACTGAGGAGTGGACAGACACCCGCAGTCTGGTTCAGAGGGTCCCAGTGCCTGGAAACAGACAGCCTCCTCCCACACTGTGAATCTCCCCGCCGCATGTCCTCGTCTCCAAGATGGAAGCTTGTGAGGCATCTGGACACATGCCCACACCTGCACACGATGTACACACACACTCACACTCACGGGTACACACGATGTTCACACATGCTCACACTGCATATGATGTAGACATGGGAACACTCGCTCACATGCACATGAGCACATCGAAAGCCTGCTAGGATGGACAGGTGACGGCCTCCTCAGGGACACTCTGGCCGGTGGGGCTTCTGTGTGGCTGGGGGACACCCTCCTATCTGGGGGTTCACCTCAGGCAGCACAGAGCAGGAGACAGCAAGCTCCAGATGGGCAGACCTCGAGGGCAGGCCTACGAGTTGTTCCAGAAGACGGACATGGGCTCTGGACCAGAGACGGTGGGACCCCATGGACGCAGGGCCCTTGTGGTCGATGTGCTGCTCTCAGGTCAGGCACGACGCACTCCTGTGCACGCTCCCTGGGCTACACCCATCTTCACGCCACACCCGACTCCACGGCCTGCGTGGTCCAGCTTCGCCGTCAAGCTGATGCTTGTAGAAAGGCAGGTCTGGGTCGATGCTGTTGTATAATTAAGGTAGAACATTTCTATGCTTAGTTTGCTGGGAATTTCTCATGAATGGACACTTAGTATACCTAAAACTTTTTTTAATCTACTGAGGTGACCATTTGATTATTTTTCTCTTAATTTGTTAATGTGGCCTGCTGAACTGATTATGTTTTAATGTCAAACCAACTCTATTCCTGAAACAGCCCTGTTGGGGCCATAATGAGCCATCTTCAGGGTATATTGCTGGTTACAGCTGCAGACACCTTAAGGTTTCATCTCTAAGACAAAGCCACCAACTCAAATCTATGTATCAGCCTCCCTTTCCTCGTGGTTCCCAGTGACGTGTTAATTTATCCTCACACAAGCTCTGTTCATGTTTGGATGAAAGTTGCACTTTCCATGTTTTGAACATTATAAATTCACTGTCCTGGAGGTCCCCCCACCCCAAACATGCGGTCAGATGCCCATTCCAGACACAGTGCCCTGCGCAGGGACATGTTTTCAGAATCTGGGAACGCTCCCAGGAGAACTTGACCTTTGCTGATGTTTTCCCCGACTGCTGTCGTGTCTGTGTTAGTCCAGGCCCCCCACAGACGGCCTACCAGCAGGGTATGTGCAAACATGTATGGACACCTGCCCTGTCTCCCCTGTACACATAGCAAGCGGGGCTGTGGGAGACAGATGGTGGGCACGGGGGAGGCACGAGTCTGCATGGCCAGCCAGTACTCCAGCCTCCAGGCAGAAGTTCCACCTCTTAGAGAAAACTGTTTCTGCTCTCGACACCTCAACTGATCTGATGAGGCCCACTACATTATGGTGGGAAAGCTGCTTTACTCAAAGTCTGCTGACCAGGTCTACAAAATACCTGCCCAGCAACACCCCAGGGGCTGGCTTGATTGGCTGAGCCTTCAGCCCAGCTGAGTGGACACTGAAGCCGACCGTCACTGTTCCACTTCTGGTTCTCAGACCAGCATGTGCTGGTTCCAGGGGGTCAAGTTGTCTGTGGTCGGTGGCAGCAGGGGTCGGAAGCCTGACTTATGATGGCAGCTGTCCGGTAGGCATGGCAGGGAATGGCTGGGTTCATCTTTCATTCATCTGTCTGTGCAGGACCATGTGTCCTCACCACCGGGAAGAGCAGCTTGGCCATGTGGACCTACTTGTCATCACGTTTCTGGGTAGACTTTGGTCTGCACTCAAGAGCCTGAAGCAGCAGGTCCTCCCTGAGTTGGTGCGTGCCTGTAACTGAAAAAGCCTTACCTGTCACCGCATGACACAAAGTCAGTAACAAATTAGATTATGGGGCCTCTTGCAACAAAGGAACGCTTCTCTCACTGGTCTTTGGACTAAGTGTTTATGTAAATCTAATATTCCTTGAATTCCAAGAACATTGAAAAAACTAATGCCGAACCCTTGGAGTGCACCAGAGTTTTATGAAAAAGAGAAAAAAAGAACAAGTTTTCCAGAGAAAATGCAGCTCAATGGCATTTTTCCCCCATAAGAAGCCAAACTCAAAGAAACCAAAGATCAACCTTGGACAAACCAGTCTGGTTGGATTATTTTGATTCACAAAATCAGTGTAAGACACAGTTTCTCATTTCAGCTTTCCCAAGGGCTCTGTTTTGTCATGGCAAGTCTAGTTAATTTAAATTTCCTAATTTTCTTCTACCACTTACTGTTTGGATAAATGAACAACACGTTTCCATCCCTTTAAGGCTATAAAAATACGTATGATTACAATAGTGACTAAGTGGCCTTGTGATTCCAAACAGACAGGCCTCTTTGTGGAGACCGAAACCGCATGTGGCACGTGGCCATACAAGGTCGTCAAGATCATCAGCTACTCTGAGATCCCGGAGTAACAGCCCTCAGCTTTCCCTTGTTTTTGCATGGGGTCATGTGGCTGTGCTTGGGGTTGTGTTAAAGAATGCGTTCACTTTTAAAGTTTAAGCAGGAATTTAAAATGTGCTTAGCCATGCAGAGTTGGATACGTGACTTTGCTGGTCGCATGATGAGGCTCTGGGTTGCCTCTCAGTTCCCTCCATGAAGAGGAAATTAATCTAATCTGGTTAGAACGTCCCATGGCTATGAGTAGTTCCAACGACTCCAGGAGCAGTATTGTCGGAGACACAGATGAAATGACAGTTTACTGAGAGGAAAAATGAGAGTTGTTTTCTTTGAAGTTGATGCGTATGAGTGAGGAGAAATTGTGGATGGAAACGCGTTTTTCTTGGGTTCTAAGGCCTGCAAGAGACGGCTCCCTAAGGAAGCGGGAAGTGTGTTACGGTCTTGGTGAATTTGGCTCTGTTTTGCTAGATTCATTTGTCAGACTTCTACAGAGGATCTTGGGAATCCCTTACAGCCGAGTGTCACCCCAGTGCAGAACCAACTTTATCTCCCCAAAGTGACAGCCTGGCCTTGGAAGACCCTGTCCATTCGGAGAGCAGGTGACAGCTTACCTGCTCACCTTCCCTGTAATCTGACATCAGCAGATGTTCCGTATCTGCTCACTACAATGCTATTTCTGTGTTCATCATCTCATTTCCCTCCAAATTAAAGACTTTGAAAGGGCTCCTGCCTTCTGGGGGAGCAAAGGTTTCACACAGTGTTGCTGCCTTCTCTGGTCCATCTGAAGTGGGTGTCATCCCTGTGGCTGACAGGCAGCCGGGCCATGGCCACTCACTGCTCTCAGCACCTGTGATCATGTCTTCATCAAGAGACAGAACTTTGTGATAATTTTTTTGATTTCCAATATTCAACCTCGATCTCACCCTCTTCCCCCAGAAAAGGAATTTTCAGGACGACTTTCACACACGGCCGAGGACGTGTCTCTGAGATGTCATAAGGAGATGAATGGAAAACCACCAGTGCTTCCCTGAGACACAGCAGAGGATGCCCTGTGAGATCATGGGGACAGGCGTCCACCCCGCGCAAAAGCGGGGCCACCCAGGGGAGCTCCTCTGGTACCACAGGGGCAAGCGGCTCTGAGACTGGTGCTGGGGCAGACGCTGGCCACTTCCAGCCCTCACCCTGGGTGTTGTCCTGGCCACAGGGCAGAACCTGTGAGCAGCCCTAACAAAGAGCCATGTGTCCAACGAAACAGGGGGTGTGGCCTTCGTGTTTCCGGATATCGGAGTTACCGTGTTACACCATCAACCGCTGGTTTTCATCTGCTCCCACTCTTGCCTGGAAGCTAGAGGTGAGGTTTCAGTTAGGAAAACAGCCTGTATCCCACAAAGGGAAGCCTGAGACTGATGCCCTGACTGTTGGCACCGAGGCCACCGACCCTCAAGGACAGACAGGCGGGAGAGCAGGTCAGACACCCTCGAGCTGCGACCTGTTCCCACAACAGCCTTTGGTTTGGCAGCAAACGGCCTCACAGAAACACGTCACTGGAGACCCAGCAGAGCAAGCATTAATTACATCGAGCCAACCACGGCTAATCGTTTTCAGACAGAGTCGGTCTAGATTTCCATCTTCACTCCCAGCTGGGCATATGCGGGTGGACGGGAAACCCTTTCTCTTGTCCTCTGCCCTCCCCGACTATTTCCTTAGTAACCCCACTCCTACCATGGAAATGACACTCAAGAGAAAATATTTTTACTGATCCATTTTACTTTTGATGGCACAGTAATCCTTCTCGTGGGTTCAAAAATAAGTGAGTCACCTCTTTTTTTTAATTTTTTCCCCAAATCAGTTGTGCAAATCATGTAAAAATGGGTTATTGCTTTGGGGACTAGATCTCATTTGACCAAGTTTGGAAAGCTCATCATTAAGAAACAAGGACTCCGCTCATTAGTGGAACCAATACCTATGAAGCCTGCCTAGGGGCTGACCTCGTGCAGTCCCATGGCTTGGGGGTCGGGCCCTAGAAGGATAAGGAATGTCTTCCATGCCAATCAGGAAGGCTGGCAGGCTCACGGGGCACAGGGTTACCTGATGTCTCAGGGGTGTGCGTCTTCCCTTGGCCTCCTATGTATTACTGTTCTCAGACATCGTAGAACCCCATATGGACACATACCAGCTCTAGGAGACTAATGGGGATGCCGGTTACCACAGCAATGTAGGCGTGTTTTGTCCGGTGAGCCCAGTCCCACCTGCAGGCCAGCAGCTCCTCAGGGGCACTAGTCTGGCTGGTCTTGGGGAGTTAACCCCTCTGAAGGCATGTCTGCCCAGCCAGCCCAGCCTTCTCCAGGCAAGCTGTGGCAGATAGCTTGTCCTCTCAAGGTCACAAGGAACCAGCCTTACCTCCTGCTTCTCGGCTCATGACAGCATTCATTAAAATCTCCGACCTGTGCTCCTCTAAGAACTGCGCAGACTGAGGAAAGTTGCCCATTCTCGCCAGGATCCTTTGTTGATCTTGCCAATTCTATATCTGAAGCTGCCCGTGGCACCCCCAGGATTCAGTCGCATGTGCCGTGGCCAAGACTCTGCTGACCTTCCCACCCAACAAGTCATGGAGATCGGATCAGTACTGGGAACCCCATGGGGGCTCCCGTGTTTGCCCCCAGCCTGCCAGGCCCATAGGCCATGGGACGAGGTTCTCTGAAATGTATTTCCTGCCATGGATATGCTTGGAATCGTGTTACCCTGATGTGACCTGTGGGTTAAGAATCCACATGGCCAAAGAAGATTAAGGCTGCATGGGGAAGTATGGGGGTAACCAGCTGACCTGGAGAGGGCATCCTCCTGGCCCGTGGGGAGGAGCTTACTCCTGAGGGTTCGTACAAATGGAAGAGAGGGGAAGTGTCAGAATCCACCTGATGCACTGTGAGGAAGACTCTGCTGGCCACGGGCGGGAGCCACGCCCCAAACAGGGAGAGCCCTGTAGCTGGGAGAGGCTGGGGGGAGAGGCTACCCTGGGGCCTCGGGGAAAGCCGCCACGCCCACTCCGTGACTTCCAACAGTAAAACCTGCTTTGCTCTTGAAACCTTCAGAACTACGGGAAAATAACTGTCTTGTCTTAAAGCCGTGGTGGCTATGGTACTGGTTATAGTGGCCATGGGAGACGGATACAAGGACCCGAGTCCTGCAGTGGCCAGAACCTAGGGAAATTGAGGCACGCGGGAGCTCGGGTGGGGGTGGGGGTCCCACATGGGGTGGAAGGGCAGGTCCCATGCATCTGCCTGACAGGCGTGAGCGAACCCAGCTCTCTCTGCAACACATGGGAATGTGGGTATTGGCCCAAGGAGCCCTGAAGGGAGAAGCTTGCTTAGTGTTGCATGTGGCCAAATGCAGAAGCCACATCCCTGATGTGTCTGTGGCTTCTGGAGAGTTAAAGGACCCCGGAACCCTTCCCCTGTGGACCAGCCTGGGGGGGCCTGTCGGCACATGCAGCTGGGGAGTGAGGCAAAAAGGAGGGTCTCTCCAGGGACAGTGAGATCACAGCGGGCCTGGAGAAAAGAGTGTCTGCCGGGGAAGGGGAGGCGGGCTCACAGAGGCAAGTGTCCTCCGGGACAGAGGCCCAGGCATGATGCTGCCCTGTATCTCCTTCTAAGGGAGGGTTCGGGGCAGTTTGCCCCTGTCCCGCCTGTAGCCTGGGTGAGGCAGGGGAGAGAACCCTTCTTACCACACTGACCTGGTCTATGGGGGGCGGTGCAAAGACCCCAGGCCCCTGTCTTCTGAGAGGGGGGTGCTGCCCCTGGATATGGGGTGGGCAGGGTTGACACCTGGAAAGGGGGATTCTGAGTTTGTCACTGCTCCTCCTTTCTTCAGGGCACGTGGGCCATGGGGGCCACACCTGGCCCTCTGGGGGTGGAGCTGAGCCCCTCAATGAGTGTCCCAGAAGTGACAGGTATGCCTTCAGCCTCAGTATCTGGGACAAGGCCAGACCCCTGGGGCTGTCTCTGGCTTCAGGCCTGCAGTATTGGACATGGATGCCATGGGGTCAGCCTCCATACACCTCCAAATGGCAGTGACAGGGGCCTCGCCTTGCCCGGGATGAGGAAAATACAGCCATGGTTTGCTTTGTGAGACGGACCGGGTAGGTGCCCCAGTCCATCCTGACCAGGGTGCTGGCCGTCCACACAGCCTTTCCCACAAAGTCAGCCAAACACAGGCCTCTTGCTTCTGCAGAGGCTCCAGACCCTCCGTGGGTTATTCTTCCAGCTGCGGCCTCCTGAAGAGCCCAGGGGATGCCAGACCCACCACCCATCCCACGCCTCCCAATACCTGCAAATGAGGGCCCAAATCCTCAATTCAGGAGGGCACGAAGCAAGCTGCCCCGAATTCCCCAGAAATGTGTTTGTTCCGCAGGGTCCCTGAGGAGTCAGTAGAGCAAAAATGCCCCTAAGTAGCTCGTGTCCCTTCCTCCAGCTGGGAAAGGGCCCCTCACTGCCTGGCCTCCTCCAAGGTCCTGTTGACCTGTAGAAGCCAGGCACATGGCGGGCAGTCCTGTCCCTCAGAGTCCACACAGTGAAGCTCTAGCCTAAACCCTCAGGCTGTGACCTTATTTGGAAATAGGGCTGTTGCAGATGCAATCAGTTAAGTCAACTGAGACCATTTGGAGGGGCCCTAATCCAATCCAGTCAGTGTCCTTATGGAAATGGCGAAGCTGGAGGCAGAGCACCCGGACCCCATCTGGAATGACGAAGGTTCTGCCCTCCTCCAGGCCCCGAGGATGGCCTGCAGCACACAGGGACGTGGGACCCAGAATCCCGCCCATCTGAGGACCCGCCCCGCCAGCTCCCGGAGCTCAGACTTCTGTCCCCAGAATGGGAGACCACAAATTCTGTAGTTTACTCCCTGAAATCAGCTGTCCTCTGGGATGGCCAAGTCAGAAGGTGCCCGCACGGAACTTCTCCAGAGCTAGGACAAGCACAGTCTGTGGGAGCCCAGGGCTGCCCTGGGGGGCACCAGGGCATCACAGGCAAACAGTGTGAGCACAAAGACACGCGTGAAGGGACCGGGCAGCTCCTGACTCCTGATCACAACTGAGAGGACATAAAACCACTGTAAAAACCTTTCTGAGGGGTGCCTGGGTGGCTGACCCCAGGGGTCAGCTCAGTGGGTTAAGCCTCTGCCTTCGGCTCAGGTCATGATCTCGGGGTCCTGGGATCAAGCCCCGAATCGGGCTCACTGCTCAGCAGGGAGCCTGCTTCCCCCTGTCTCTGCCTGCTTGTGATCTCTTAAAAAAAAACTTTCTGAAACGTGATTCAGTTTTCACATGTGGTCTTGAAAGTAGTGTCACCCAGATTCATTTTCAGAAATACTGATGTAAAATTACCTAAAATCATTCCTTTGGTGCTAGCATCAGTGTTCATGAAATCTAAAATCACTGGGTTTAAATGTGATAAATAACAACTTTACACACCTCCGAGTATCTCCCCACAAAATACTATTTACAAAGAAAAAAGTGTCTTAAATAGAGACCCTAATGGACGTCAGAGTGACCAGCGGTCACCGATTGCCAGGAGTGAGACCAACTGCTCCAGAGACGTTTGCTGCGGCTTGAGTCTCAGCTCACCCAGAAAAGTTCTCAGATAACAGAGTTTCAGGAGGACCTGTCTGTGAGGTCATAGGCCTTTGGGAAGATGGGTCCTTTGGGGTCATAGACCTTTGGGAGGGCCTGTCTCTCTCAGGGCCCAGCACAGAGCCTCAGGCCCGTGGCAGACGCTGGGAAAGACCCAGAATCAGCGACCGTCAATGGCCGGGCTCATCTCAGTGCCGGCCCTCTGGAGTGATGGTCCCCAAGCACTGGGGCCGCCCTGGACAGAGCCCCTGTCTTCCTCGAGTCTGAAGTCCAGATGGGAAGACAGAGACGTGTCTGTGTGCATGTGCACACGTGTGCCTGGGGGTGTGTGTGTGCAGTTACACTAACACAAAATTGTTCTTAACACACAGTGTTCCCAAATGTCTGTGGGGGGAGAGGCTGCAACAGTGGGACTTTGCTTCTCAAAGCCTGCCTCGGTTTAACCCATACTTTCTGTTCTCAGTTTACAGAGCAAATGGACTGGACGTTTCACATTTACCTACTTTTCAAATATAAGATCTTCCTTTTCCTTCCCATGTAGTTTGGGCGACGTCTGCCCACAGGACAAGAGCGGTCGTCACCTACAGCCACACACTCAGGATTTTCCCCCCGGGGTCAGGCCACTATCAGATCAGTGCCACAGGAGGCAAATGCAAGAGAAGCATCTGGGGCTGTGAAACAAGCCGCCTTGAGACCCTGCCCCCAGGCCTGTGAGAACAGCCATGCCTCCAAGTCCACCAACACCCAGAGACACAAGCTGCTTGCCCAGGTCTAGCTCAGAAAGACAGTCCATCGTCCTGTGTTTCCCTCCATCTACACCAGGGGAATGGGGGGGTGTTACAAGGAAATACGTACATCAGGGTCAGAAGGTATCATCAGGAAGGGAAGCAGAAGAACGTTCAAGTTCCCTCGGGTGGTGGGGAGCCTACCTAGTTCTGGGGCCCGGAGAAGTTAACCACGTCGTAACCAACGCAGTCCCTCATAGTCTCGAGAGTAGTCCCGGGCATCAGTGCTTCTGGAGGCCACCTGGCTGTTCTCCACGTGCCCCCAAATCTCTACATGTGAGAAAACGCCTCTCGAGGTCAGACGCTCTCTATGCAGAAACATGCCTTGTCTGTTAGAAATCACAATTTCCCATCTACTACACACACACACACACACACACAAACTACATATGTATTACACGTGTTATACAGACGGATAAAATAATGATATGTTATGGAAGTTAAAGGAAAGTAGATTCTTTGAAATAAAAAAATTGACATTTTACATAAAACTTCATGAGGAATTGTGAGTAGTGGTCCCCGGGGAGATAACTACGCAAAGTATACTAGTTTTGGGAATCTGTAGTTCCACTGCACGTGAATCACTGTGTGAGTTTCCCAAAAGAACAAATCTATTTCCCTGTAGTCTTGGTCTCATGGTATGCGGCATACGCTGTGTGTACGCTGTATGGTATGGAGAACACAGGACAGTGGTGATAATGCGGACATTGTTTTCTTCTTTAGGAAGTAAAAAATACAAACTTTACCAAGGAAATAAAATAGTCACATTGTCATACCACTTCTAACGCATCTACTGTTCTAATGTTTACGGGTACAGGACTTAAATGCACATACGTGTATATCGAATGAACACTGTTAAATTGAGTCCTTTAAAAAAAAAATTGCCAGTTTCACAGGTGTAAACCCCTGACCACAGCCAATTTCACTCTACAAATGTGACAAGTCTTACCCTCTGGAGTTGGGAAGACATGTGAACTCTTGTCCCCAACACACTGCATTTAGACATACACATTTTCACAGAAATGGCCTTAACTCCTGCCTTTCATAAAGTGCATCACGAAGACCCACCTCAGTCTTCATAACAACTGCAGAAGCGGGGCTCACAGGCTACATTTTAGGTATTTTAGGTAATTAATCTTTTCACGCACAAAGATGTTGCTTTCTGTTATGAATGAGGCCTTGATGAATGTTCGCCCACAACTGTTTCCATCGTGCAGCTGGTGGAGTCAAAAAGTGGCAGCTCTGCTTTCTGTGGCCTCACGCCAGGACTCCAGTGGGTGTTGAACGTTCGGGGTGATTGGGTCAGTGAAGCCCACACTAGAGCTATCCCACGTGAGTCACACTTTCCTGACTCTGCTTTCCAAGGACTCAGAGACCCTGCTGTTAGCTTCAAAAGGGAACAGGGAGATCCCACAGACTCTGCTTAGGGTCCACAAATCTGAAAATGTATTTTTACATTGTCTAGATTCCTCCTGAGGGATCTCCTGGGCCCTGCTTGTACTTCCCAGGAATAGTAATGGTGGTTTTAGGTCCTCAAGTCTCCATTTGCAACTAGGCCTCCAGGTAGTTACAAAGGACCGTGTCCTATTTGGCTAATTAATGCTCTGATCTGACAATTACTGAAGGCTGACCTCATACACGCGGACCCCGTTGTGGTGGCTGGGTGTGTGGTCATTGGGACCCTCCCCCCGCCCCAAAGCAGATGCCGCCCCAGAGGGTCTGGAGGGTGAGGGACACATGAGGATGCAGCCTGCCTGCAGAGGTCTGAAGGCACGGGGCTAGTCCTGGAAGAGGAGGACGAGGGGAGAGTTTACTCTTCTCGGTGCAGGACAAGTCGTAAGTGAGTGAGAACATTCTGTGGAGTTAACAGAGCAGGAGAGAGAATACAGACTTGCAGGGAAAGACAAAGTGACAGGTTCCATAGCACAACAAGGGTTTATGTCCCATGCAAGTAGACATCCCGATGTCTGCTGGAGAGAGGAGAGGCAGAGAGCATCTACGGAGAAGCAGGAACAGGGTAGATATGATTGCAGGGAGAAGAAAGACAAGTGAGGCTGGCCTGCCCGCTTCGTGCTCACCTCTGGTTTCTCTTCGAGTCTGGAAGCAAGATGAGAGCAGAGAGAATGGGAGCAGAGGGAAAGGTTGGGGGAAAGGTTGGAGGGGGAGGATAGGGGAGGGAAGCAGGGAAGAAAGTGGGGAAGAAAGGGCATGGGAGGGGAGGGCAGGGAAGAGAGGACAGGTCAGGGAGACAGGGAAGAAATAGAAGGGGAGGGCAAAGGAGGTGTGGAGAGGGCAAGGGGGCAGGCAGGGAGGGCAGGGAAGCTGTTTTAGAACGGGGGACAGCAGGCACCGGCACAGGTGGCTGAGCAGGGGAGGGTTTGAGCACCTGGGCAAGATGGAGGCAAGGGTGGAAGCGGAGAGCGGGTCTGTGATCTACTCTGCACTCAAGTGTTTGGGGACAGGTGTGCAGAGGGTGGGCAGCTGGGTCCAGCATCTGCGGCTTTGCTGCACAGGTGTGACCCAGGAGGAGGTTGTAAGACCTGAGAATGGTTGTAAAGGACCAGTCTGGGGGGATCTTATCTTCCAAGCAGAATAGGGGAGACATGGAGATCTTTTGTGGGAGGGGTCAGTGGGTGATGGTAAAGACGGGCCCCCTACTTGTCTACACATACAGGGTGAGACCCCTAAGACCTTCGGAAGTCAGTGAGCAGGAGGGAGCAGGAGGGCGGGAAAGAGGAGGGTCCAGAAGGTAAGGGGGTGCCATGGGATGCTGGCCCCGTCCCATGTGCTTGCTGGGTCATCTTGGTGAACCAGAAACTCTGGGACCCCAGCAAGGGGCCAGCAAGAGGTGGCTGGGGGACAGGGAGCTTGGGGGGATAGGGGCTCAGGGGAGGAGTTGACTGTTGGGGGGTTTGGGGGCTAGGAAGGACTTGAGACTTGGTACTAAGCCTTCATATTGGTTTTCTGATGGGCGCCAAGTCCCTCAGATCCCCCTACTGGTGCATTTGGCTGAAAAGCAGGGACTTGTCCTTCCCATCCTCCCCCGCAGGGAACACAGAGTCTCATATATGACACAAGGGCAGCCCATATTTTTTAATCAATAATGAACGAATGAGATAAACGAATGGTCACCTGATTAAGTCATGAAACAAAGTAACCTGTATGCCTTGGCTACAGCTGGGCGTTTTATGAAAGTGTTTTCTTATAAAGGATAATCTGTCAATTACAAGCAATATTCTGTAAGAACAAGTAAACAAATCCGAAATTCAGAGTTCTCAAAATTCATATACTTCACACATTTCGAATGTACTAATTGAGAAAATGAAAGTATCAAGTGAGAAGATAACCTTTTGATTTTATTATTACGGCACAAGTCGAGGAAAGCCGTATACCATTGCTCAAATTCTTATACTTGTCTTACTTAAGCCTGAAAATCTAAGTATCTGTCTGTATTTCAGAACCTAGTTCTCTCCTTGGCCGCTGCACACTTACATAACTGGAAGTAAGGTCTGAGTACTTGGCTATGAGTCAAGCCTTAATGTATTCATGGTTTATTTCTATTCAATTCTAAAAACTGCAGCGCATATTTGAAGATTACAGTGCCTACCAGATATTTTTAATATCATCTCCAAATATCTTACTCAGGTAAGGATATAGTGATATAATCCACTATGGGTTCATTTATTCTTTCTCAGAAATATTTTACACATGTGTGAGGAAACTAATGTGTGGACATTCTTATTATGTGGGTCATAAAATGTCTGCAAGCCATCTAGTAAGTAAGGTAGTAATGCTACAAACGAGCCCATGGACCCTGAGCTCCCTGAGGACATGGCTGCTGTATGAATCATATTCCTGGGGTCTACTAAAGCACCAGGACAATGTCAGCAATCGATAGTGGCTGAAACTTGTGAATGATTGAAAATATACTGCAAATCAAAAGTGGTAAAAGATACACACATTCACACAAAGTTTTAGACATTCACTCCTGTAGCACTGGCCGGTTGCTAAGTCCTTTGAGCTCCCTGCCAAGACAGCTCAGCCGTCCCTCGGAGAGATTTCCCTATAATAACCCTCTTCTTTCCCTTTTTCTGTTCTGAGTAGCCTGTTACTGTGGATTACCTCACACCATTATTTATAATGTGGCAACAGCATATTTCCAAAAGAATTTCAAAAATAGTATTCACTTCAAGTCCTTACTATATAAATAGCAACCAATTTCAACAATAATGCATGAGTTTCAGATGTGATTCACAAGGTATCAGTTTTTATAAAACTAGGAATACCACAAATGATCATAAGTGATGTTCTTTTTCTAAAATAATTAATAGGGTTTTTTATTTTACTGTTCAGTGAATTTTCACAGTTTAAACAATACCAAGAAATGATGTATACAAACATACCTCTTTTGTAGCAAACACAGTTATAAGACCACACAAGATTTTGCTGCTGGTAGCTATGATGGAGAAACCTATACTTGACCATCTCCCTGAAAATGAGCCACTGTAAAAGCTGGATAGAAAACAACAAACATCTTGAATGTGGAGGAGAACCTGTGGCACCAGAACTTGCTGCCTGGAGATGCCAGAGAGAAGGGGAAGCTCTGGGGTGAGCCTCCCTGAAGAGCCAAGAAGGAGTCCCAGGCATCTGGGGGAGTAAAGACTGGACTCCATTGTAGCAGCAGCGAGGACTGGAGGGACCGAATGGAGGCCACGGAGAAACGGAACCACCCCAGAGGTGGAAATCTGGTGTCCTGTGTGTGGTTGTGCATCCGGCCCTATGGGCCACCAGGGGAGGTGTGGTGCTGGCGGTGCACAGCAGTGCAGAGGTGAAGACTGGCACCTGGTTGACAGTGGCCAGGTGAGGTCAGGTGGGGCTGATAGGGTCTGGGGGCTTGGGGCCAGCTGACCTTATGTCCAGTGGAGGAGACAGTTTTTAAAGTTTGGTTAGGCGCAAGGGGGTTGAGGGAATTGTCAGTGTGACTGAGGACCACGGAGTCCCTGATGAGAAGGGGATGGGGCGACCGGGAGACCTGCACTCAGATGCGCTCTTACAGCCCAGCTGTGGCACTAACCTTGCTCGCACCGCCCTTCCTGGTTCTGCGTCTTGCTACAAACAGAAAGTACGACAATGTTCCTCACAAACTTGCCCAAGAAACATACCTGTGTGGAGCACATTGTGCTGGGGATAAGAAGACAAGACAAATTCTTGTATTTCCAGAGCTTACATGCTAGGAACCCCCTGAGTGTTCGAAGACCCGACAGATTCTGTCCAGGACGGATCGAGTGACAGAGTGAGAGAGATCTGGAGAGTCCGACTCCTTGCGTGCCTCTGGGTTAGAAGCCCAGGCCTGCTTACCATCAAAACAGGCTGTAAATTGGTGCAGCTGCACGGAAAACTGTGAAAGCTCCTCAAAAGTCTAAAAATTGAATTATCAGTATCCAGCAGTCCCACTGCTGGGTGTACTTCCAAAGGAAACGCAGACAGGATATCGAAAAGCTATCTGCACCCACGTGTCCCGGGCACCATTCCTCACAGTAGCCAGGATCCCTCACCGGCAGCCAAGATGGCTGAACTGCTAAAGCTGTGTGTGTATGTGTGTGTGTGTGTGATGCCCATGACAGTACGTAGATGCGTGCCTGTGCATACATACATGTAGGATGAAATACTATTCAGCCGCAAGAAGGAAGGAAAGCCTGTCACTTCCAGCAACATGGATGGGCCTGGACGACAGGATCCTGGGAAAGAGTCAGATGTCAGGAAGTCCTGCCCAGTCTCACTTACACAAGGAATTTAAAACGAAGGAAAGGAGAGTGGGCCTGGGAGGGTGGGGGAGATGGGGAGATGGTGGTCAGACCCATGAATTCTCAGTGACAGCAGGAGTAAGACCCAGGGAGCTACAGGACCCCATGGCAGGGGCACAGTTACTGGCACTATTATATACTGGGGAGCTGGTAGGAGAGTAGACACTGGGCTTTACCGACCTGGAGTGCTGGGCTGCTGTGAGGGCAGTGACCGTGACGTGACCGTCCTGAGACACAGAAGGGCACCAAATCCGCAGTCACACCCCAGTGCGGCCGCAGAAAACCAGGCTGGAGTCTGGCAGGTCATGTCTTCAGGGTTTGTTCAATACCTAGTCTAGGGATCTCAGCATTGGGCTCTCCCGGCCTTGGCTCCCTTTGGACACCGGCTCCCTGATAAGCAGCCCCATGTGTGCGAGCTCATACTCACAGTGCGGTGCAGCTGGGGGACACGAGGCTTACAAAGGGCGGACAGCACATGCCCACTGCTTTTGGGGTTGGGAGCCCCGTGTGCTGTATGCGTTTTCCTGAAATTAATCCCAAGCTAAATGACATCTGGATTTAAATTAGGATGGTCTGAGTCTACACCGCGGGGGTTACCATCTGGACAGCAATTTCCGCGCGAGCCTGGGGGTGGGGGCTGGTGCCTGTCTTCGTCTTCCTGCCGCTGGGCGAGGAGGTCAGGTGGGGGCGCGAGGCTGGTCCGGGAGCCATGGGTCCCCGAAGGTTGGGGCGCCGGAGCCACCATGCTTTGCGGGGATTGCGTGGGGGTAAAAAGCCGAGGCTTCCGCTTGCTTTCCCTTGCGGGGCAATCCCGAGGGTCCCGCGTCAGCTGCCCTGTGACTTGCGATGGGGCAGGAGGTGTGTCGGTCTCCAAGGATCCAACAGGCCGAGCGACCGTGTTGCGCAAAGGCAGGGAGGGCTGAGGGGAGCCCTCCAATCAGACAGCCCAGGGAAGGGGCGCGGAGGGGGTCGCTGAGCCCGCGGTGGGCCGCTCTACTGTGCCCGAGAGAGCCCCGCATCCACGCGCCCCCGGCCCCCCAACCGGAGAACCCACTGCCTCCTCCTGGCCTCAGTGCTCTGGGACCCCCACCCCACGGTGCGCTCCACCCCACCACTAGCGCCCAATGCCCCACCCAGCCCGTGCGCTTGTTCTCCGCCCGGGTGAGCTAAGCCCACAGACCCCTAAGCTCCCCCCCCCCACCGCCCCTGGAGCGTCGCGCGCCCCTCCTCCCAGAGGCGGGTCATCTTGGGCGGGGCTCACGGGCGGAGGGCGGAGCGTCCACTCCCGCTTCCCGCCGAGCCCGGACGCGTGCAGGACCCAGGCGCTGAGCAGGTTTCGCCTGGCCCAGAGCGCGGGCCTCGCGGCTGGGCCATGAGCACGGACTGACCGCCACCCCCCGCCGCCTCCCGCCGTCCCCAGCGGGCTCCCCGGCTGCCTCCAGGAGCCCGCGCCGGTGAGTGCGGCTCCTCCGCGCCCCCTCTTTTCCCGCGGCCCGCATCTCCCTCTCCTCGCAGCCTCCCACCGCCGCTCCTCACACCCCTGCCTCTTGGCGTGCCCCCTCCCCTCGGCGCGGCCCCTCGGCTGCTCCCTACGCCCTTTCCCCTCTGCGTGCCCCCTCGCCCCCTCCGCTCTCCGCACCCCAACCTCCTTCCCTGTTAGCCCGGACAGCCTGTGCGGTGGGTGGGCGCTGGCACCTTGGGTACAGTGGGTGCACACCTCCGGACCGCCCCCTCTATCCGAAACCCAATATACCAAATGGAAACCGTGGGTTTACTGTTTAATGTCCTGAGCGGCTGGAGGGAAGCACAGGGGCTTTGTGGTCCGCGGGAATTGGAGTTTTCCAGAATTGGCATTTGAGGTTGGCCCGTATTCCTTCGTGTGAGTGGCTCCTGGGTCGGAGAGGGAGTTTCGGAGGCAAGCCGCCCCCCCCCCCCGCCCCGGACAGGGCCAGGTCTGGGGCCTCCCCAAGACCCCTTTGTCCCTCCCTCTTGCTGGGGGGCGGCTCCCGCTGAGTTTTCTGGGATTGGGGACAACTCTGAGCAGAACAGCTACAACTGATGCTCTTTTGACACATTCCAGTCTCTGCCCCAAACAACTCCCATTCCCCATTCTTATTTTGGAATAGCTAAACTAGTGATTGACAGGAAACAGAACTGTTGGCTCAAACAAAAACGAAAAGTTCTCGGAAGCCTTCAAGTTGCCACCCACACATAAGGGAGTGTTCTGCAAACAGTCTGAGGCAGCAGCTGATGATCCTGGCCTCCAGAGGCTCTGGACTGCGAGACTGTCTGAAGAGGGCCCTGCAGGTCCCGAGGCTTCCCTGGGATTCGTCCCCATAGTCCTCCTTGTCCCTTGAATGCCCATGAAAAGCTGGGATATACTCACCTTGCTTCTCAGGGTAACAGAAATATCTTGACTGAGGAGAGGTGGATAGACTCGTGCTGGTTGTAATCCTTCTAAACTAGGATAGGAGCAGTAACTGAATTTTTTAGATATAGATGTGTGTAGATATAGATGTGTGTAGAGATAGGTCCCTTTTCCATCATGGCATGCATTTCTGGGGTATTATCACCAAATTTTAGAATTCAGGTCCAGGTAACATTCTGTTTATTTGTTGCAGTACTTTGTGATACGAATAGTTGTCTAGCCATTGTGGATAGGAATTCAGCTTCCAAGATGTGCTGGTAGTAACCTGCTGAAGAAAACAGGGATGCTCAGGGGCGATAGGCTTTCTGTTTTGTTACTGCTTTGAATTTTGAAACAATTCCCCGGTCGGAATTGTACATTTTCCTGGAGGAACTCTGGCACCGTCTGCTGAGAACCGTGTCCTTGTCTTGGCGGAATTTCAGGTCCCCCCCCTCCAGGGCATCATTCTCGCAGGGGAGTAGGTATTGGCAGTGACTTGGGGTCTTAAGGACATCCTTTAAGTGGAGGTCCTCTGGTTGGTACCCTCCAGTGTGCCACGTGTTGGTTCCTTTACGGCCCTAGACGTGGGGTGCACTAGTGGAGGGGGGCTCTGTCCACCAGTTTGCACAGGCTGCGCTCAGGGCTCTCTTTGTCAGAAGAGCCTCGGTTACAGGATATAGCCAGCATGAACTGGACCTGCAAGTGAGCTTTTGTCAGGCCCCGGGGGCAGGTGTTGGGACAATAAGGGAGAGGGTAGCAAGGCAGGAGCTGTAACTTTGTATGCAAATAGGCTGTGTCAGTGTTCACTAAAGGACAACAAATGCCAGGGTTCAGATTTTAAACTCAGGTTTAAAAGCCTCAGAGCTGGACGGCCACTATTGGGAATGGAGTAGTTCGTGTCCAGACCACCACGCAGAAGTACTAATTTTTGTTTCACTGACTTCGCATAATATCAGTGTATTTGCATAGTTCTTCAGTTACTTGAGCTAAGGAAGGAATCAGTTTTTCTAACCAGGAAAGCAATGACAGAAAAGAACCTTGTGTTAGTCCCACTATATTTCTACTCACAAAGGTGTTTTCTGAAGGCAAAAATGCAGTATAGTCTTTGTAAGGACTGCTTGCGTGGAGTGTGGGAATCTGGCCAAATGTGGACGTCTCCTTCAGGCGTGGAGCCTTCTTTCTAAGCCTCCCCATGGCCGTTCTTCATGGTCCGCTCTTCCTAGGTTTAGCCAGTGTGCGAACCTGAGCCCCTACTTCCCCATGTCCCCTGCTAACGTGTCCCCATGTCCCCTGCTAAGGTCCATTCATGGGGGCAGGTCGATTCATGTAGTTTAAAACAGGGAATCATCTGGTTTTACCAGGAGGTAGGTCTGCTCATGAATACTTTCACGAGATCCAAGTCAGAGCTATGCTTATTTATGTAAAATATCCAGGTTGAACTGCCTTATTTCCCAAACAACAGACGTGGGACAACAGCCTTCGAGAACAGCATGTCTGTATCGCTATGGAAATACAACTACAGTTTCTTGGGTCAGCTTTAAAGTAGTTCAGCTTTGCGAGAGGCTGGCATGGGGATGGATGTCAGAATATCCCAGCCAGGAAACCAGGTCCGTCCAAAGACGCCAGGCTTCCCCTTTTTGAAGGGGAAGGAGGGGGAGAGTCCTGGTGGTCCTGTGAGGAAGGATAAACTCACCTCCCATTTTCCTGAACTCTGGCCTGGGCATGTTTGCTACGGGATCTGTGAAGCTTACTGTCCCCAGGGCAGCCTCTGGAAGGGGAGGGGCTAGGCTTCTGGGCAGGGTTGGGTTGGGGCAGGACGCTGCCCCAGGTTTTTATGGGAAGGAGGAGTGCAAGGCAAGTGGTGTTCCCTCCCTCCCACATTGCCTGCAGAATGTATGGTTTGGGTTCCAGAGGTGGTTCTGAATCTCTGATTCCAATACTCGCTATTTACATAGAATCTGCAGGTATTTTAAGGAGATAAAATAAGGAAGGCTAACGCTTTTGGAGGAAAAATGCATGAGAATTTCGTGGAAAAATGTGTTTGCAGTTTAAACTGGTGTGGGCTTCTGGTTGTCATCCCTCCGGTCACCCCACTGTCCGGGGTGTAGTTCTGGATAGAAGACTCAGATTATTTTCAGTTAACACTAGATGTCACTTCTGCCCAGCGCATGCCAACACAGAGGCAGGTTTGTCCTCGTCTGTTTCTGTGCCCAGATCCCTCCAGGCCTGACCCCGTGCCCCTGAAGCCTGCCGCTGCCCACCATGCTGCTTCTCAAGCTATCGCCAGATCGAACCGGTTTCCCTCTCACGTTGTCTTTGGTGTCAGGGAAGTGCTGGGGATGCCATGATAGTGTGAGTTTTCAACTAAATGATCAGGTGAGATAGTTGTGTTTTCTGAAAGGTCTGCAGTTTTAGATCTCATCAATGTCCCTATTCACTAGTTATGTTTAATTAAGCAAAGAATTAAGATTTAGAAAAACAAACCTGTGGATTTGGAGGGTGGGCATGGAAGATACCATGGGATGTGATGAGGGCAGGTGGAGGCTATTGTAGCCCCTCCCTGGCACCCCAGGGCTGTGACCCGCCCCTCCCTTCCCAGGCTCCAGAGCAGCTGGGCTCTCTCAGTCCCATTCTGGGAGCCTAGGAGAGCATCTGGGGATCGGCTGGGAATCGGCGAGAGCCATATTTGTCATCGTGATGGAGTAATTGTGACTATGCCACGTTGGCACTTGACACTGACTCTTCTCAGTTTCCACAGGCACCGAACTCGCTTGAAATTTGAAGGAACACCTTCAGTTACAGCACTGAGTTGGACGGTTACTATTGCACGGTTCAGTTATAGCACTGAGTTGGACGGTTACTGTTGCCCCATTCAATTACAGCACTGAGTTGGACGGTTACTGTTGCAATCAGAGGACGGGCTCAGGCTCAGTGTGCAGATACTACTGTGCTCATCGAAGCCCATTATTTGTTTTTCCTGAACTTGAGTTAGGCTCTGGCTTGGGAAGACAGACTGCCCTCTGGAACCTGCGGGTCAGCAACTGCATTGAAGAATTAGTTCATTAGGAAGTGACCGTAATTACTTATATTTTAACCAAAAGTAGTTCAAATGACGAGTCGTCATAAGAATTAAATTCCTTCAGGAATGAATGCTCTTAGCAGGCAGATAGAATTGTTGTCTATTTTATGAATTACTGTTAAGTAAAAATACAGCCACAGAAATGCACCCAAAGTCTGTGTTAGAATGTTTTTGTTCATTGAGCTAGTGTTTAGGAACATAATCTGTGCTTATGAAGTATGATGTAACTGTCAGTCACTCCTATCAGAAATTATAACATCTTCCACATACAATAAGTAGTTCACATTCAGCGATGTTCACACAAAACCTTGGGGGAGCTTTCAGAAGCGAAATACCAGGGCTTTGGTGCATTCGTTAGAGGGAAACCAGCTTTCCTTTCTAAAACAGAGCCTGTGAGATGAAAGGGGACCTGAGCCCTTTCCCAAGTCTTCCCTGAGTTTGACGCACCCTGAGCTGCCTCTGCCTGATAACACTCCACAGCTGCCTCCTGTCGCCAGCCTCTGTCTGCAAGTCATGAGTGCCCCATGTGTCCCTGGACCCAGTCTGTCTGTCTCCAGGCAGCAGGTTGAAACCACTGCCTGCTTGCTCCGGGCTCACCTCTCTCCGATGTCACAGCCTTGTCCCTCCTCGGGATCTTTGGGTAGCCCACCCTCGGTTACTTTCTGGGTAACCTCACCCTCCTCCAGTTAAGCACCACACAGCCCGCTGCACTGTGCTTTCAGCCCCCTGTCTGTGCCCTGCTCAGCTGTTCAGTTAACATTTCCAAAACCAGTCTTAAAATCTCAATCCTAAGACCTGGTTCTTTTTGTGTTTACATGTTTTAGAACAACAGCACCATCCACAGAGCTCATGGCGTTTTCTAAGCTCTGACTTTCTTAAATTTCTGATGCACGTGATCTTTCTGGTTGCCTCAGGACCTTTGCTCATGCTGTTTTCCTCTTCCTGACATAAATCCTCACCCTTGCCTCAGTCCCAGTCTCCC
This sequence comes from Mustela nigripes, assembly GCF_022355385.1. Taxonomy (NCBI): domain Eukaryota; kingdom Metazoa; phylum Chordata; class Mammalia; order Carnivora; family Mustelidae; genus Mustela; species Mustela nigripes. The sequence goes on along the minus strand of NC_081568.1, from coordinate 152,203,513 downwards.
TCCCATTAGCCCAGCTAATTTCTAGCTGCTGTCGCAGCCCCGTGCCTCCCTGATGGCTGTTCATGTCTTCTCTCCTGCTGCAAAAGCCCCAGATTGGTCTGGCTTTCAGTGCTCATAGGCCATATGGGCCTCATTCCTACCATCAGGTTAAAATTTAAACCAATCCATGATTGCCTTTAGAGAGAGCATGTTTGCAGCTTCTCCAGTGATGCTGCTTATGAGCAAACGGGAACATTTCCCTTCCTTTTGGAAAGAGACGTAACACTTGGCAAGTTGCATTCATGGTACTAACAGCTGACACGTATGTACCCACTGAATCAATACATATTTATCTGCATTAAAAGATGTAATTTTGTGAATAATAGGGAGGATGTTCTGTTTCTGGCTTTTATACCAAGAACTTATTTTATATTTATAATTAAGTTATTTTGGATTTGAATAAAATTACCACTCTTTATTTCTGTTATAGCTACAGTCCAATACCGCTTTTATGAATGAGCAGAACTGTTAATGGTAAAATATCGTTTATTCTACTTTTCATCTCTATCCTGTTGAATGTTACCCTTAATGATCTCTCTTCAGATAATTATACTTTACCAAACGGCTCCTGATAACTATCTTGTTTGCTTTATGTGCTGGGGAAATAGAAAATTATTTCCCATACCACCAACTGAGGACATTCAGAACCCGGTGCATTAGCAACAGTCCTTTCAGAAGGGTGTGCGGAGTTGACACAGTCTGTGTTAACTCAATGAAAGAAAGCCAGCCCTGGTTTTATTCCTAAAATTATCATGGTTTGCATCTCAAGGCAGAGGGACACCAGTGTATGCTGCCAGAAAGGCCAGCAAGGTCCCTGTCCTCTGCAGGGGGAGGAGGGCCTCGGGAAGCAGCGGCGCATGGGTGTTTTCACAGCCTCAAGCATTGTCTTGGGAAATAGACACTTGGTAGAATGACACATGGAGGGTCACTTGGTGTGGGTGTGTGCTTATGAGTGTTACACACATGCACACTCACACTCAGCTACTGGCCAGTGTTGAGCAGGGACCTAAGAGGTGGACCAAGCCAAGAGGTGTGGGCAGGAAGCCTGTGCAGGCTGCTGCCGACGCGAGTCCTCCCTGGGGCTCACCGTGCGTCCCTTCCTGGGGTACAGGCACGGGCATGTGCTCCCAGACTGGCCCGAGCCGACGGGTCTGCAGGGAGTAAACAGGCAAGACCTGATCGCAGATCCCTACGGCTGTTGGAAGAAGAAGAGAAATGGCCCATCACAGGGCGTAGCAAGTGTTAGCAGGATTGGTTACTTCAGTGTTCCCAGACGGACCCCAGAGCCGTGGTGCGAACACTCTGGCCTCTGTTGAGAAGAGCCTCCAGGCCGGCCAGTGGGGAGCTGCAGACCCGTCGGCACAGAGGGGCCCTCTGGAGGGTCCGGAGCTCGTGTGTGAACTGCTGTGTCACCAGGGGTGGGTAACCGAAATTCTCGGGTCTCACCGGTCAGGCGGGGAGAATTACAGACTCTCCTTAGAGGGTTCTGGGGATGCCCCGTTCGTAAATGACTGTGTTAGTGTGTAACAGGGCTGTGTAACAGGGCATGTTGGTAGCATATGTGCACACGTGTTCACCCCGGGTCAGGCAGGTCTCCTTCACAGTGAGCCATTATCATGGTACGACTGTGATGCCCTTTACAATTTGTGCTTCTAATTTTTTTTTAAATGAGTCACTCTCTCTCTCTCTCTTTTTTTTTAAGATTTTTATTTATTTGATAGACATAGATCACAAGTAGAGAGGCAGACAGAGAGAGGAGGAAGCAGGCTCCCCACTGAGCAGAGAGCCTGACACAGGGCTTGATCCCAGGACCCTGGGATCATGATCTGAGCCAAAGGCAGAGGCTTTAACCCACTGGGCCCCCCAGGCATCCCAATGTGTCACTCTTTTAAGAGTGACGGGCCCACACTTGGGTCTTGCACTGGTTTGTGGAGTTTGTGTTTGTGGGACCAGTTAGCTGCGGAGTGCACCGTGACACGTGGCATTTCCATGTAACCGCACCCGTGGCAGCGGGATGATCCACCTTTCCTGGCCGGGAGCGCAGCGCAGCTTCTCCTAACTGTCACGGTTGTCACCCTGGGAGTTGACTGCATGGCGACTGATTGCAACGAACATTTCTCGGAAGGAGTTTCCTTAGGAGGTTCCTGGACAGGGTCAGGTTTTGCTGGTGGTCTTCCGGCCGGCGGGGCTATCTTCTGTCGTTGCTTGAGCTGTGGTTCCCCAGAAGATGCACCACACCCTGAGAACCTCTGGAAAGTTATGTGGCCATGGTGGGGTTGAGAGGAGGAGCTCCCTCTCGTTATTTGCGTGGACCCCAAGGAAGCGTGCACGTGTCCAGTGAGAGGGAGAGGCCGCTCTGTGCAGGGACTTTGAGTGGTCCTGTCACATGAAATGGAAGTAAACAAGAGGAATTGAAAATCAGGAATCAGGAGGGAGACCTTCTGATCTCCTTGGATCGCCTGTTTTAAACCTGGGTCACCCCTGCAAGCTGCGATGGTTCCTGGGTCCAGGAAGGCAGGTGTCCCCCATGCACTTGTGGACACATGCCCTGGCTAACTAGATAACATGGTCAAGTAGTAAGTTAGATTTCTAAGTTCTGCACCTGAAGCTGGGTTTTACTTAAAAAATTTAAGCAAAAAAAAAAAAAAAAAAAAAAAAGTGTGTAAATTGAGTTTTAAATATGGGAAAGATACCAGTATATCTGGAAAATGATTATCAGGTAACTCTGGAGGACTAAAGTTTCTAAAGAATTTTTTTCTCTTTTGAGTTTGCTCAGAACTGTCTTTCTAAGGTACCTCTTTTTCAGTATTGAAGATTTGATCATTTTCAGTTTTCAGTTTAAAATGATAAAATATGTGGTTTAATAAATTTGGAAATGTAGAATATTTCATTTCTTGGACAGATGCCTTCATTTTCCAAATAAATATCTATGCGTAAATAAAGCATTTTGTTGTTCAACTTTTATTCTGTATTTTACCACAGTGGTGACTGTGGTAAGTACAGAATGCAGGATTTGGAGGTAAATGTGGCACATTTTTTTTAATCCTGCAAAGATATGACGCGTCAGTGAAGTTGAACAACTGAGCTTTGTGAACTTCCTGCAATTGCTCTAGAAAAATCTCTAGTCACCATCAACCTGTTTTGTGTTTAGGATTTGAAATACAGTAGGAACCAGGTTTTACAATTAAAAGCTGCTGTAATCCAAATAAATGTCATTTTAAAAAGAAATCAGTTCATTTAAAATCCAAGGGTTATTTAAAACATCACTTGAGCTTCAGAATTTTTTTCTAGTTTAACTTTCTGGATGTAATACAAATAAAGATATGTGTTTGATATTTTGATGTTAATGTGGTTATAATGTCAAACATTCTTAATGGGCACATAGGATGTTGGGATGATACTCACCTAAAGCCACTGTGTTTCTCCAAGACATTGGAGACTAACTCTGAAACAGTAATAACAGGAGAGAAAACAGGATGACACGCATACGTGTAAGACTTGTCCAGGTAGAGAACACATCATTTTAGCAACTGAGACAAAGTGGGACAGAGTGGCTAATGACATATGGGGACAGACACGGTGCTGAGTGGGAGAGATTTAATCCTATTTAAAAACTCATTTCTTTTTTTTTAATATTTTATTTATTTATTTGACAGAGATCATAGATAGGCAGAGAGACAGGCATAGAGAGAAGGGGGAAGCAGGCTCCCTGCTGATCAGAGAACCTGACGTGGGGCTTGATCCCTGGATCCTGAGATCATGACCTGAGTGAAGGCAGAGGCTTAACCCACTGAGCCACCCAGGGACCCCAAAACTCACTTCTGTATTGGGTGACACTGTGATTTGGAATCACTTTGATATGAAACTGTGTAACACGGTAGATGCGGTTCAGTAACAGGCGCTTGATGCATTGGAGAGGAAGGAGCTGGTGGCTACAGAGAGGCAGGGGGACTGCAGAGCTTGCTGTCCTGGCAGGACACAGCCCGGAAGGTGGATCCTGCGCCCTGTGAGTCCCGGGAGCACCTCCCCTCCCTCGCTGTCCTCGGCTCCTGAGGACCAGCCCAGATGCTTGAAGATGCTCCGTGCTTCAGGTACTGCACATAGTCCTTGGATCACATTTCATTGCAACCAGTAGATCCATTTTTATTAGGGTGGAATCAAAATGATTTGATTGTGATTTCTATTTTCGTAGGTGGAAGGGGGGTGGGGAGGGCTCAGGAGGCATCTGCACATGGGGCTCTGCCTCATCCGGGAGGGCACTGGGACGCGCGAGGGGCCGGGGACCCAGAGCCGGGGAGAGCATCTGGGTGGGGCTGCCGTCATGTGCACGGCCACCCGGGGCTCACGTGGCTCCTGCTGGGCCTGCCCTGGGCTGAGAGGGGGAGCACGAGTGGGCAGGTGACACAGAATGGCACCAGGCCACGGATGCCAGGACACCAGATCCCCATGGCCTGCGCCCAGCCAGCCACTGTATTGGGCCCCCACCAGCTCTTCCGCAGGGCAGAAAATGTGTAAAACCCTAAGAAGAGTGAGAACCGGGAGCCCATCGCCCTGTGGCCTGTGGTCGATGTGGCTAATGTCTGGTATGTCCTCCTGCTTTTTCTTCAGTTTTCCGTACTCATCATTTTAAACTCTTCCAATTAAGATGGATGTAACCCTGCTTTTTAAAATTTCTCATTATAGAAGGACAGTTTGCACAGTTTATTAAGAATTACTGACCCATTGTCAGAACTCTGCCTCCTCTGTCGTATCAGATGAGAGGCTTTGTGAAGTGACTCCCATGAGAAGAGATTTGAGTGAGGACGTTGCTCGTGGGAACCAGACCATCTTGTTGTTGGCTGAACACCCCACAGGGTGGCTGAACACCCCACAGGGACTAGATGCCACTTTCCTGAGTTCCCCCGTTCTCCTGACTTCTCAGATCGGCGGCTCTCAGTATCCACTATGCACCCCGAGATGCTTGGCGAGGTTCCATGGGGTCAGTGTCTGGTTGTGATGTCGTCACTGACGGCGGGGAGAAGACCGTGGGATAACGTGTTCAGAGCATGGAGGGAACCCCACTTCCGTGCCTGTGGAAATTCGTGGAAACTACAGGCACAAGACGACCTTCCTGGCACCTCATGTGCTCGTGGTGGACTCGGCCAGCACCTGCTGCAGCACAGTGTCTGCACTCCCCGGCTGCAAGGACCAGTGAGGCTCTGCCCTGGGTCCCGGGGCTGGGGCCAGGCAGTGGCCACCCTCCCGCCTCCTTCCCTGCCCACGTGCACTTCTCCAAGCCTGTGTTCCATGATTCCTTCTGGGCCACCCTGCTTCATGGGGAATATCCTTAGCAGTTCCCTCAATCACGATCTCTTGATCACTAAAACCTTGCTTCACTGCCGCCTTGTTCTCAGCTGCATCTGCTGCTGGCTGCGACGGCGTGCATGCTCTCCCATGGCACCTGGGCCTCCCTGTGCTGCTCTGCGGGTGGCACCCCTCCAAGAATCTGCGTGGGGTATGACCAGCCCCGTACTCACCACTTCCGCCCTGTCCCTGAGGCCCTGCCTCTCCTGGCCTGGACTGGGGTCCCCTCGGGCTGGGGTCCCAGGCTCCTTCATTGTCTGGCCCACAGCCACTAGACCTGCTCTTGTCTGCCCATCTTCTTGGAAGACCGGACCTGGCACAACTTCCTCCTGTCTCTGTCTGCTGTGTTCCGCATAATGTCTCTAGATGTACTTTCCTCGTCATCAAAACCGATGAGCCTCAGTAATTTTGTTATTCCATTGTTGCACTTACAATGACTTTTTAAATGTGTTAAATCACTTGTTCGTAGTCATTTGTGTTTTGCACTTAATTTCAGCACCTGCTGTGTGCGACTGCCTCATCTGCAAATTGCTCTATTTTCTTATTTTACCTCTTGGGATATTATTTATTTTCTTCTGTTTTAAGTAATTTCTCATTGTGTTCTTTGGAACTCTGATGGTGAGGATAAACTGTCTATCTTTGAGGGGTATATTCCTTTCAACTTCCTCTGGTGGTTTGCAAGACTTGGGAAGGTTTTTATTATGCAGAAGCCATAATAGGAAGGCAAACAAATCAGACTGAAGATATTTTTTAAACTCTTATAGATCCAGGCAAAATGTAGAAAGTAGAAAATAAGTATGAAACAATGGAATGGAAGATTATTTCCAACACAGATGACAGTTGAAGAGCTGTATTTTTAAATGAAGAAAAGTATCTGAAAATAAGAACATAAACAGCCCAAGAGAAAAATGCTCAAAGGATATAAAGTCCCTTTTAAGTAAAAAGCATTTTGACTAGCCTTAAGTATAAGAGAACATGTTCTTCCCGCCCCAGCCAGAACAGTGGGAGGTGCGTGGACGCCTTGGGGTCTTTTCTGGCAGAGGGTGAGCATGTTGTCTGCAAATAAGGATGCTGTTCTCTCTGCTCATGGCCGTCATCCCGGGTTACCTGCTTTTCCCTGTCGCGGTGGGCAGGCCTCCCGCGGACACCGACGGAGCTGGTAAGGGGGCACTGTCACCATTTTCTCATCCCAGCGGAAAGGAATTAGCATTTGTCATTGCCCATGTTAGCGCGTGCCTTTTGTGGATGTGTGTCCGGGTTGAGGGGTTCCCATCTCTCAGTTTACTGAGAATTTTATCAAGATGTGTAGGTCGTGTGGCTGAGCATCTGCAGGGCTGGGTTTAGGTTCCAGTCTCTTTACTGTCCTGGGTTCAAATCCCACTGCTGCTGAGATGCAGTTTTCCAGGTGGCATGCACAATCTGTAACTCATTAAAAAAACAAACAAACAAACAAACCTCTGGGGACATGGGGTGCCTCAGTGGGTTGGGCGACTGCCTTTGGTTCAGGTCGTGATCTTGGAGTCCCAGGATCGAATCCCGCATCGGGCTCCCTGCTCTGTGGAGTCTGCTTCTCCCTCTGGCCCTCCCCCACCATGCTCTCTCTCTCTCATTCTCTCTCTTTCAAAATAAATAAATAAAATCTTTAAAAAAAACCTCCGGGAGGTTTTTACCAGATGTACATGTCGAGTGCTATGGGATGTTTTTCCATCAACTGCGATGACTCGTTCTTACTATTCGTGATTAGGTTGCCGATGCGGTGAACTACATTAAATGTTTTTTTTTTTTTTTTTGACAGAGAGATCACAAGTAGGCAGAGATGCAGGCAGAGAGAGAGAGAGAGAGGGAGGAGGAAGCAGGCTCCCTGCCGAGCAGAGAGCCCAATGTGGGACTCAATTCCAGGACCCTGAGATCATGACCTGAGCCAAAGGCAGAAGCTTAACCCACTGAGCCACCCAGGTGCTCCCATTAAACAGTTTTGAGCGCAGACACTGCCTCACGTCCTGGGGACCAACCCCACAAGGCCGCAGCGTGTTCTCACTTCCTGTGTGACTGGATTCTGGTCACTAACAATCTGTCAGTGGTTGTTTGTGTCTGCGCTCATGTTGGATGTTGGTTTAGTTTTTTTTGTTTTTGTTTTTGTTTTCCATGTCAAGCCTTCTTTGGGTTTTGGTGTCTCTGTAAGCCCAGCTACACCCAAGAGCTGGGGGCATCCTTCTCTGTCCCCAGAGACTGTCTGGGGTGTCTCTCCTTCTTCTGCCTGGTAGAAGAATGCTTGGAGCTCGGGCTTCCTCTGCGGGGTGGTCGGTCCCTGCGAAGTGGGCGACTCTTACCCATGCTCTGTCTGCGGGCTGGAGCTGAAGGTCGTCAGGAGCCAGCTTCTAAATTAGAGACCTTTTGGCCCAGCTGGATATTTCTCTTGTGCAGCACATGTACCATGAAATCATCCTGAAACTCTGAATACACGTAAGCAGCCAGGCCCAGAGCACCAGGGGACGGACCCTGAATGTCCTTCTGCGCTCTCATATGTGCATCAACCCATCATGCCGTTTGGGGTGAGTTTACCCACAGGGTTGAGGCTGCAGGTTGAATATGGAATACGACATCCTCGTTTGGAACACCGAGCACTTGGTAGGTCACAGGCTCAGGGCGAGGGGTTGAGGGCTCAGAAATGCATAGAGCAGGGGTCCCACTCTCATTGACTCTGTTTCATAGGAAACATTGGAATGTATTTAAAATATTAGCATGGGCTGGGTGGTTGGCTGATACGCTGGCGATCTGGGGGCCTCGGGGAGGGAAGTGAGCCTGACTTTGGGTATGAGCTGGTTGATGCAGTGTGAACACATCAGGGGCTGATTTCAGGTGACCGGTGGTTAATTACCAGTTGGTGACATTCCCGAACACGTCCGAGTCCCGTCTGCTGTGCCGGTGCAGGGCTCCAGGTGGATGGGTGGGGACAGACACTGGGACAGCTCTTGGGGAAGCAGAGTTGGCGAGTGCCTCGCTGGCTTGGGAGGACGGGCCAGGACACACTTACTTGTCCTGGCTCACCGAGCTCCTGGATTCTGTGGGCCGCTTTGAGACTGCTGAGTCTTTGGGGCTGTGTGTGACATCTCATGTCGTGATCTGTCAGGGGGCCTCCTGGGAAGGGGATGGTATCTTTCACACAGTCAGCGGTTTTGCTGCCGAGGAATTTGCCCCTCAGAAAACGGTCTGAGGAAGATGTGTCTGTGGTTTTCTTCTCTTCTCCGTGAAGACACTTCCTTATTCCAAACGGCAGGAGGAGGTGCAGATCGTTCCCCCTGGTGATGCAGATGTGTGGGTTTCTCTCAACAGCCGACCAGGTGGTTTTCCACCCGGAGACCTTGTCACTCTTTTGGAGGGCACAGTGTGGACACTTTTGAACAGTGTGGTGTTGCTGAAATTTACAGAAAACACTAATTTGATTGAAATTATATCAGAGAAAATAGCTTGGGAGACAATTGTGCCACATTTTTGTTTATAGAGGGAGTAGGTAAAATCACCATTTGAAATTCCTTGTGGGACAAGTGTTTACAAGTCCAATCGTGCTGCGATTTCATGCTTTCTCTGGAGTGTCTGTGACTTCTCCTGACTCACACGCTTGAAATAAAACCTGTTTCAATTCTAAAATAATCATGTTGGCATGATTCTTGGCATATAATCTTCTGTATGGTTAATTCTTTTTTTTTTGTATGGTTAATTCTTAACCACACACATCAGTCTGAGCAGGTTTTGCCATGTTAAACGTGTCAGGTAACGTTTTCACGTTACAGCTCAGTCTTAGGATTCTTCTCTATATGTCGGCAGGTGAGAGGATTTTTGTAGTAGACTTAGAAACATCCCATGATCATGGAAAGTTTTCTGTTTCCTGCAGAAGGGTAGTATCATAAGGGCACGGGGTATTCCTGAGTTCTGGGGATATTGCCAAAATAGAGAAAAAAAGTCTGGTTGATAACATCTACCTTCTCACCCTGTTTTATATGTAAAGTGAACAGAAAGTGAAATTTTGGCATATCCATTTCACGAAGAACACAGCAGTTTCTGCAAAGCTCCTATATTCTGCCAGATGCTTCCCTGAAATAGTTTAGCTCCTTGAACTGCTTGATGAAAGTGTAATGAAATGGACAGATGTAATATTTTATGTTTTAATGAATAAAAAATTAATGGGTGTAGTAAGACCTTGTTTTAGTATTGGTGTCACAAAAAAAATCCTCTTAGTTTTCCTTGAAAGGAACACATGCACATGTGTGTGTACAGAGGCATGCACATGTGTGCATATAAACATACCTGCGTGCACACACACGTGCACCTGCACACACGTGTACATTTACAGATGTGTGGGCACAATCAGTACACAGCTGCACATGCTGCTGTTTGCACATGCATGTACTCATGTGCACATACACACACATACACCTGCCTTGCGTGTGCACACATCTGAGTACATGCCTGCACATATGCACGTGTGTGCACACATGTCTGGGTACATGTGTGTGCACACACATGTCCTAAACACCGCACTTGCCTGCATTTTTGTCCTCCTGGAGTTGCCTCTCTCGTGGGGGCATCTGGTGGGTGTGCGGCATCAGGAGGGCATTGCTGAATGTGTCCATCTCTCTGAGCAAGGCAAGCAGGGCGAGTAGACCACGTTTAAGTTGGGGTTCTGGTGACAGAAAACCCAGGGACACTACCTGCTCAACCGGAAATGGAGCCCACGGTTCTGAGTCCCTGCGCCTGGACCTCATGTCCACAGGTCCAGAGCTGATAGTGTAGAGTGGAGCCGGGATTCTGTTCCAGTAATTTAACAAGGATGGACATGAGCCTCTTAGTTCCTTCTAAAGGGTTTTCCTCAATAATGCTAGAAAAGAGACGGTACACTCACACAGTTTGCCAGGAGAGATTTCCGGGCAGAAGAACATTATATGTCATTTTTCTTCCCAGGAAACTTATTATTTTTTTTTTATTTTTTTATTTTTTGGAAAGCAATCACCTCAATTTGTGAAGATAGGAAATCCAATCATCAAGTGTGCCAGAAAGCCAAATATATACAAATCACACTCATTCTTAGACACAATCTGCTTTCTGAAGGAAAAAAGTGTATTTCCTGACAGAAATGCATACGGTCCCAGAGGACTGCCTTTCCCTCAGTTGCTGTGTGCCAGCTTCTGTAAAGGCGTGTCTCCCAGGACGTATGTGCCCGCTTCCATTAAACATGAGGACCTGGTGGTGTTTTATCTTTTTGGCAAGTGTAGAAACTGGCAAGAACACGTTTTCTGCTCGAACAACTTCTGTAAGGAAGATATTTCCTTCCTCCTAAATAGGAAGGTTTGTTGGCTGACAGAGTCTTCCCTTGTCTCTCAGTTGGCCTTTTCTTTCCCAACAAGTGGAAAACGCGCTTCTTGACTTGAATTTCAGGGCCAGCAGTGGCAACAGCCATGATGCTCCTGTTCAGGGGAAGCTTGCCGTCGGCTGGCTGGCTCTGGTCCCCGAAGAGACCTCCCAGAGGCTCACGTTTCCCACCCGGGATGGTGTCGATGTAGCGTCCCAGGGTATCTGTGAATTCATCATGTTTTAAAAGAGAAACTGACCGGTGAAAAGTTGGTCTCTCAGAGCTGTGGTCAGAAATTTGGCTTTTTCTCTGGGGGACTCTGTGGGAATGCTGCTCCCCATGAGTGGGTGGGACGACCCCCAGGGTAGGCCCCCAGGAGCACCCTCCACCCCCACGGTCCCAGCCATGGGCCTCCTCCGCCGTTGTGTGAATCAGCAAAGCTGCTCCAGCTCGAGCCCTCAGAGCCACTCGCCTTCGTTCTCTCACAGACGTTGTGAATGCTAGGGTTGGTGCATGTCAGCACAGTTACGTAAATAAGGAAGAAAATAGGGGAAATTGTTGTGTTCAGAGATCCTACATGTTTATCTTTTTCCTGGGAATTGAAGCTCTGGAGTTGGGGCTTCTGTTCATTATTTCCAGGGAGCACCTCACTGCACTATGCGTTTCCTGTAACGTCTGGGTACTCCCCTGCCAATGACAGCAGAAAGGACACACACATCCCCGTGTGTGCATGGTGAGGACACCGGGGTGACCCTGTGTTTGCCAAGTGTCCCAGCGCCTTCAGGTGAAGTGGGCACTGGCCGGCCGCCCTCGGGGGTGAGTCTGAGATGGCACATCTGGGGCCTCAGCGGCACCCTCCAGACTCTGCACAGGCTGCGTCCGGGACCTCTCATGGGGTCAGTGTTCTGTTCCCACTTTGGATGTTGGCAGAGATGCCCCTCTGTGCCAGCTGACCTGCACCCAGCGGGAGGTCGTGTGCATTTAAATAACAAAATTGTGCTTCCTGTGGGGAAGCACATTTAGTGAACCTGTGACTGATGGTGCCCTGGTTAGGAAACCGGACAGAGTACCTGGGAGGGACCCAGGTGGCCCAAGTGAGGCGGGTGCCCCCCCCCCCCACAGCGATGTCTGCTCAGATATCTGACCTGCGTTTCAGGCGCCGCAGATCCTGTGGACCATACAGGAAGGACCTGTAACCACTTTGTTAGCACGAGACACAGTTTCTTCCCGAAGTAGAGGACTTGGTGGAAGCAGAAGGAAAACTTCCAGACTCTTTCTATGAAGTCAGCATTACCCTAATCCCCAAACCAGGCAAAGACCCTACCAAAAAGGAGAATTTCAGACCAATATCACTGATGAATATGGATGCTAAGATTCTCAACAAAATCCTAGCCAACAGGATCCAACAGCACATTAAAAAGATTATCCACCATGACCAGGTGGGATTCATCCATGGGTTGCAAGGATGGTTCAACATTCACAAATCAATCAATGTGATAGAACAAATTAATATGAGAAGAGAGAAGAACCACATGGTCCTCTCCATCGATGCAGAAAAAGCATTTGACAAATCCAGCAGCCGTTCCTGATTAAAATGCTTCAGAATATAGGGATAGAGGGGACATTCCTGAACTTCATAAAGTCTATTTATGAAAGACCCACAGCAAATGTCATCCTCAATGGGAAAAAGCTTGCAGCCTTCCCGTTGAGATCAGGAACACAACAAGGATGCCCAGTCTCACCACTCTTGTTCAACACAGTATTAGAAGTCCTAGCAACAGCAATCAAACAACAAAGAGAAATAAAAGGTATCCAAATTGGCAAGGAAGAAGTCAAACTGTCTCTCTTTGCAGATGACATGATTCTTTATATGGAAAACCCAAAAGACTCCACCCCCAAACTACTAGAACTCACACAGCAATTCAGTAACGTGGCCGGATACAAAGTCAATGTACAGAAATCAGTGGCTTTCTTATACACTAACAATGAAAATACAGAAAGGGAAATTTGAAAATCAATTGCATTTACTATAGCACCAAGAACCATAAGATCTGGGAATAAACATAACCAAAGAGGTAAAGGATCTGTACTTGAGGAACTACAGAATACTCATGAAAGAGATTGAAGAAGACAAAAAGATGGAAGACCATTCCATGCTCTTGGATCGGAAGAATAAACATTGTTAAAATGTCTATACTGCCTAGAGAAATCTATACTTTTAATGCCATTCTGATAAAAATTCCACTGGTATTCTTTAAAGAGCTGGAGCAAATAATCCAAAAATTTGTATGGAATCAGAAGAGACCCTGAATCACTAAGGAAATGTTGAAAAACAAAAATAAAATGGGGGGCATCACATTACCTGATTTCAAGCTTTACTACAAAGCTGTGATCATCAAGACAGCATGGTACTGGCATTAAACCAGACACATAGACCAGTGGAACAGAATATAGAGTCCAGATGTGGACCCTCAGCTCTATGGTCAAATAATCTTCGACAAAACAGTAAAAAATATAGAGTGGAAAAAAGACAGTCTCTTCAATAAATGGTGCTGGGAATATTGGACAGCTATATGTAGAAGAATGAATCTCGACCATTCTCTTACACCATACACAAAGATAAACTCGAAATGGATAAAAGACCTCAACGTGAGACAGGAATCCATCAGAATCCTAGAGGAGAACATAGTAGTAACCTCTTCGATATCAGCCACAGCAACTTCTTTCAAGATATGTCTCCAAAGGCAAAGGAAACAAAAGCGAAGATGAACTTCTGGGACTTCATCAAGATCAATAGCTTCTGTACAGCCAAGGAAACAGTCAAGAAAACAAAGAGGCAACCCACGGAATGGGAGAAGTAATTTGCAAATGATAGTACAGACAAGAAGTTTATAGATTCTTAAAAATATTATTTATTTATTTCAGAGAGAGAATGAGAGATAGCATGAGAAGGCAGAATGTCAGAGGGAGAAGCAGACTCCCCATGGAGATGGGAGCCTGATGGGGGACTCGATCCCAGGACTCGGGGATCACGACCTGACCAAGGCAGTAGCTCAACCAATGGAGTTATCCAGGCACCCGAAGTTTATTGATCTTAACTCTCACATATGAGTCTGGGGACTGTTTTGGGTACTTTCTGTGGAAGTCGTGTAGTAATGATTGGGGTTCATTTTTTTCACAGGTGGTTCTCTGATTGTTCCAACAGTGTTGTTTGAAAAGATTGCCCCTTCCTCATTCAACTTCTTTGGCCCTTTTAGTAGAAATCCATAGGCTCCGTCGCTGGGTGTGGTCTCTGGGGAGTCATGCGTGCGTATGTGCACACACGTGTATGTACGGATACACACACATCTCTCCTATGCCAGCACAACACTGCGCTGATGGCTGTAGCATACAGGAAGCCTTAAGGTCACCTGCGTCTCACCACACTGCGGTGACCCCCAGACAACACAGGTTTGACCTTCACGGACCTTCTTATACGTGGGTTTGTTCTTTTGGTGAATACAGGACAGAGCTGTAATTGTGTTTTGTCTTTCTCGTGAATTTCTTAGTAATACTTTCTTTCCTCGAGCTTCCTTTGTTGGGAGAGCACAGCGCACCAATGGCTACGACATTGTGTTCACTGCGTGTGTTTTGGGTAAGGCTTCGGTTGGAAGCAGGCACCCGTGGTTACATCTGGGGTGGTCAGAAGTTGTGCGTGGACTTTTGACTGTGTGGAGATGGTGCCCCTCACACCCCGTGCTGTGCAAGAGGAACGGCTTACAGAAGCCTCACTCTTAATCCGCACGTGTCTGCCGCTAATCAGAAAATGCAATACTGAAGACAGAAAACCAGATGGCATCTTCATTGTTCCATGACTTTAGGGACTATAGCTAAGTCCCCTGAAAGTCTGCCACAAGTATTAATATCTAATGGATTTCAAGGACGAGTGAAAATCCCTCAAGTGATGTAATTTTCTAAGTCAAGTGTGACTATTAAATATGGTCTATGTAAATCCTGGCTCTGAGCCCAGTGGAGAAGCTATAAATCCTATAATATGGGATAGAACAAAACTATGACTTTAATTCCAAATAAAAGTGCACACTCTAGTTACTTTTGTCCCAAAAAGTACATGCCTTCTTATATTAGGATGTTTATATTCACTAACTTGCTGGAGTCCTTATGTTTTATTTGCCATAATCCTCTGAAAGCTTTTGATGTCGTAATCCCGTGTTGGGGTGTGAGGCACTTTTACCCAAAATAATGCCTGATAGTAATGCGGACCAATATGTAGCTGAGAAAATGCATCCCACCGCGTGGAATTCAGAGCCAGCCAGGTCCACAGGTGGGCTCAGGGCTGCGTTAGGACATGACTCCTTCCAGGGAGGAGAAGACCCACTGCTTTCCCAGGAACGAGTTTCTTTGTTGTCATTGTGAGACCCGACAGCAGTGGTGGGGATGGATCCCCTCATAGTTCATGGTAACCACCAAGACATAAATGGCAAGAAGTTTCCTGGGAGACCGTATGCATCTCGTGGCTGGGAGGTAGATTCTCTGTGCTCTCAGATGGCAGGGAGAGGACCAGGAGGTCCATGCCGCTCCCGGGGAACCGGAACAGCAGTGACGTTACTCAGCTGGGCATGAGTGTCTGTGGTGCAAATGAAGAAGAGGATGTTCATTAGAGTTTCATGGAGAACACGGCATATTTTTGTGGCAATTACCAGCACCCTATGCCAAACTGAAAAGCAAACATTAGACTATTTTATAGAACAAAAATTCTAAATATGAACTAGCAGAAGTAAGAAGGAGAAAACAGGTGTAGGAATTAAAGTAGTGATATTGAAAAAACCATGATTTCTAAGAATACAGAGCCAAGTGGCACCTGGGTGGCTCAGTGGGTTAAGCCTCTGCCTTGGGCTTGGGTCGCGACTTCAGTGTCCTGGGATCAAGCCCCACATGAGGCTCTCTGCTCGGCAGGGAGCCTGCTTCCCCTTCTCTCTGTCTGACTCTCTGCCTACTTGTGATCTCTCTCTCTCTCAAATAAATAAACAAAATCTTTAAAAAAAAAAAAAAAGGAATACAGAGCAAAAAAAAAAAAAAAAAAGGACAGGAAAAAAAGATAAAAAGGATAAGGGATACGGAAGACAGAAAGAATTCTATATATTCCTATAGAAGAAATCAAAGAAATGGAACAGAAACTGTCATCAAAGTACAATTACAAATTTCCTTGGTACAGTATTTATTTCTGTCATCCTCAGAAATATACTATTGACATTCAGAATTTCCAAAGTAAATGGATTTAAAGACTTCAGGAATTCCTGGGGAGAAAAAAAAGTACATCAGTAAAATAAAATTTGAAAGAAGATGATGGTTAACTGAACAGAATTCACCTCACAGCCTCCAAGGGACCCTGGAAAGAGACTGTGACCTGGCGTGTGCGCCAGCTCCATTTGCCTCTTTTGTGTCTGGTCCTGGAGGTGTCATCAGGTTGGCTGAATGAGCTCCACGGCGCCTGGGCCTGGGGCAGAGCCTGGCCAGGACTTCATTTCTTCCACCCTCTGCTCCTCTGCAGCAGATGTGTGACTCCCATGCTGCACTCCTAACTGGCAAAGCGCAGTCCAGGGGGTTTTAGGGTCTTCAGAGCTGTGCTTGCATCACTACAATTTGCGTGAAGAACTTCTCACGCCCAACAAAAGGGCCCCTGGCCGCTGAGCAGTCGCTCCCCGTGACCCGTCTCCCCAGGCCCATGCAGCACTGATGGACTTTTGACACAGATCTGCCCATGGAGGACATTGTACCATAGTGGAACCACATAGTGGTCTATGTGACTGGCTTCTTTCCCTTATCACCATGACCTCAACAGTCGTCCACACTGTAGCAAGTTTCAGACTCTAGGTTTTATCATTGCAGAATATGTCCCACTGTGTCTCAGCCCATTCCCGGATGTTGTGGTTCTCCACTTTGGTGCTGCCACGGATAAGGCTGCTGTGGACATTCATGAGCAGGTAGCTGAGGGGACCTTGAGGAGGGCTTGCTGGGTGTCGTGGACACTCTGGCTTCAGCCTGTTTGAGGGATGGCTCAGCTGTTCTCCAGAGATTTCCAGCTCTATTTCGTGACTGTTGAAGTTGCTGGTCAGGTCTGCATCTTGGAGAGCTCGTAACGGAGAGCGTGTCATGAGGGTCACATCCTGACCAGCGGGACGAGAGACTCCCGCTTCTTCATGTCCTTGCAGAACTCACCAGTGTTCCTGCTAAAGAACTGACAGTCACTGGGTGGGTGTAAAGTCTTAATGGTTTTGATTTTCATTTCTGCAGTAAGTAAAAATGTTAAATAGCTTTCCATATGTTTATTGGCCATTTGCATGTTTTTCTAGGAGAGTTGTGTGTTCAGATCCTTTACTCATATTTTAATTGAGTTTGCTTTATTCAGTTATAAGGTCTTTAAAAATACTTTGCATGATACACTTGCAAATATCTTGCAGATATAGATGTGTGGTTTGCAGGAATATTCTGCCTCTGTGGGCTCTTTGTTTTCTTCATGGTATCCCTGACTGAGTTTTTATTTTGGTCTTTTTCTTTTGTCACGTATTCTTTGTTGTTTTATCTGATAATCCAGTACTTTTCCAAAGTCCTGAAGGATTCCTCCTATTTTCTCCTAAGATATCTATAATTTTAGTTGTCACTTTTTAAGTAAAGGGTCCATTTTGAGTTAAGTTTTGGTGTATAGTATAAGGAAGGAATACAAGTTCTTTTTTCTAGATGTGGATGTCCAAGGTGTCCCAGCAGCATTGACCAAAAAGTCTATCCTTTCCCCTACTGGATTGTCCTGTCCAGTCTTGTTGAAAATAAGTAGGTCACACATGTGAGGGTCTATTTCTGGATTCTCAGTTTTAGTCCATTGGTCTGTGTGTCTGCCCTTGTCCTTTTGTGATCTGTTCCTTGTGGGAAGTTTCAAAATTGGCAAATGTGAGTTCTCCAATTTTGTTCTTTGTCAGGATTGTCTTGGCTATCCTGGGTCCCTTGAATTTCCACATAACTTTAGGATCAGCTTGTCAGTTGTAGCAAAGAAGCCACTCGGGATCTTGATAAAGGTTGTACTGAGTCTGTAGCCCAGTCCGGGGATGGTCACCATGTTCAGCCTTCCCATCCAGAGGCATGGATTCTTTCCGTCGATGTAGTTCCTTAATTTCCTTTAACAGCGTCAGGTAGTTTCAGAGTTCTGCCTCTATTTTGTTAAAATTATTTCCAGTTGTTTTATTCCTTTTTTGCTCTTAAAAATGGAGTTTTCTTAATTTCAGTTTTAGATTATTCACTGCAAGTGAACTGAAATACAGTAGAGACACAACTGGTTACGTGCTAGTCTGGAATCCTGCCACATTTCTCAACTCATTTATTGGTTCAAATACTCTTTGGGTGGATTCCTTAGGTTTTCTGTTTGTAAGATGATATAATCTGCAAATAGGTGAGAGTCTTAATTTCTAATATAGCTGCTCACTAGTTCTTTTATAATTATTAAGCCTTTTTTTTTTTTAAGAGAAGTTTAAGACTCACAGCAAAATTGAGGGGAATTTGCACCTCTGCTGCTCACAGGTGTACAGCCTCCCTGATGCTGAACATCCCATCCGAGGGGACCGGAGGGGACCTCTGTTATGGCTGATGTTTATGGCTACTTCACTATCACACGAAGTCCACAGTTCACCTTAGGGTCCGTGTAGTGTCGTAAATCCTGAGTTTGGGCAAATGGACCGTGAGAGGTGCTCATTGTTAAGAGTGTCATGCAGAGTAGTTTCACAGCCCTGAAAACCTGCTGTGTTCTGCCCGCTAGTCCCTGCCCTCATCCCCAGAGAGGGCGCAGGAGGAGAGGGCAGGAGAGCGTGAGGAGCCCCAGGCAGCCAGTGCTCTTGGGCAGGCAGGCAGAGAAGGCAGGCAAGCAGGGGTGCAGGCTGTGTGTGCTCAGGAGGCCCGAGCCCAAGAAGCGAGGAAGCACTGAGAGGTGCAGTGCGGGGCTAGGCAGGACAGGAGCATGTTTGTGTTTTAAAATTGTTTGGGTGCCTGTCGGAGAGAGATGGGAGAGGAGCCCATTAGCTGCCAGGGACCAAGCTGAGCTCAGCAGACTGGTGTGGACCCTGCGCCAGGGCTACGCTATCGAGAAGTAGAGGCCCTCCCGGTGTTGGGAAGTCCTGCTTGCGGGTGCTGGTGCTGGAGGGCTGCAGTGTATGTGTGAGGGGGGCGCGAGGGCCTCTCGATCAAGGGATGAGGGGCAGAGGAGAGACACTTGGAGTAGAGCCTCCCTTTGCGTGACCTCAGGCGTCCTCTGCCATCACCAGTGCCGTGTGGCGTGTGACACCTGGGAAACTGACTTCTGTGCTCATACTCTAAGATGTGACATCTCGCTTGCACTCAAATGTTTAGAAAATGTTCAGAACAAAACTTAAAAGGATTATTTAAAGGCTCACAGGAGAACAGATTTTTAGAGCAGATTACAAAACAGAAACTGTAAAGAATCAGATGGAAAATTTGACTACATTACAGTGAAAATATCTACATATACATAGATATATTTTTACCTTTTTTCCCAAAAAAGACAGCAGAGCTAAGCTTAACTGACAAACCAGATGCTGGAAAAGCGTGTTTTCAATTAATAGACAAAGGATTTATTTCCATATTAGGGAAATAATTAAAAATTAATTACAAAACACCCAGTGGTGTAGACAGGAAATCCAATGCCCAGAAATCTCCGAGGACAATAAACGTGGATGAGGCTCTGGTGGCTCACGGGGACAGGGGAAGGGCAAATTCTCATGAAGGATGAACTACTTCACAGTAGTTCAGTGAGATTGAAAAACAAAATAAAAACATGTTATTCCCAAATATTGTATCCCTACTGGGTTGCTGGAAACTCAAACGCTACTTTGTAAGTCTCTACGAGCGTGGTGGGGAGCAGTCTGGCTGGAGAGTTGAAAATGCCAGTGCCTTTCAATGCAGACAGTGCGTTTCTACGCGGGTACCCAAGACGTCCCCATGCTCTTGAGCAAGGGCCCGTGTCAGACTCCCCGTGGTCACATCATGTGAAAACCAAAATGTTGTATGTGGCCTAGGAGCCAGCCAGTGTCTGTTCATCAAGGATCAGAGCAGAGTAGTTCCTGACAGAAATCGCTCCGGATGACAGTCCGGGAGATTGTGCACGCAGGGCACGTCCTCAGTGACGTGCCCCTACCCCGTGGGGATGTCATGTTCTTGCCCCGTGGGGATGGCATGTCCCTGCCCCATGGGGATGGAAGGACCCTGATCCCATGGGGATGGAGTATCACTCGGACATGAGAATAGATAAAGTGGGTCTTGCTCTGGTCACACGTCTACACTGAGGCGGCCGTGTGGATGGCAAAGGTAGTTCTAGTACCGCCTCCTTCCTGAAATGTTAAGGTCATGTTAACTACTGTTAGGAATTTATTTGTACATAAATATGTGGTAAAAGTATAAAAACTGTCATTGGGTGGAATATTTGTTACTGTGGTTAGCTCTGAAGAGGAAAGGGAGTTGGCTCCCCAGACGCGCTTTTGAAGGAGTGTATGTGCAGGGCTGCCAGCGTGACTTGGCTGAGCGTCTGCTTCTTGATTTCGGCTCAGGTCATAAGCTCACGTCACACACCAAGCCCTGGGCTGAGCATGGGGCCTGCTCCAGAGTCTCTCCTCCTCCTCCTGTCGTTTCCCCCGCTGTGTGCGTGCTCACTCTCTGTTTCCAAAGAAAAAACAAATATAAAAAATAACAAGTATGTATGCACATACACACATACAGAAGTGTGGGCACACGGAATGTGAATGTCTGCACATGGAAAGATGTGAGATGAACAGGCAGACGCAGAAATATGTGCATGCAGGGACGTGAACACACGCGTGTAAATTTATGTGTAAGCACAGACACGAGGGTACATGTATGCAAGTATTTGAGAGCAAATGCACAGATATGGAAGTATAAGTACATACACACAAGTACTTAGAAACATACCAAAAGTATACAAATATTTCTATAAGTAAGGATTATAAAGTAAACATATGTGTGAATTAAGATTATGTACATTTTGTGTTGGACATAGAGATGCACAAAGTATTTTATTTTTAATAAGTTTTTTGCTTTAATTCCAGTGTAGTTAGGTGCATAGAATGTTTTACATTTTGCCCATGAGCTTACACACACACAAAATAAAGGAAGTCAGTGGGCGGATTTTTCATTAGAATGTTCCGGTTCTAACCGTGCTCAGCTCTTTCCCAGCTAACTCTGCCCTCGCCAGGTGAGTGCTGTCCTGTGGGTGGTGCCAGGCACTGAGGTTTGGGATACAAAGCAGGCTTCTAGGAATGGCAGATTTTCAAGTAAATGGTATCTTGTATCTGGTCAGTCCTTTCAAATCATCCTCAGCCTCGGTGTGGCTGGAGTGACCCAGCCGCTGGCCGCTGGACTTTGCACCGACCCTCAGGGCTCTTCTGTATTTTCTGGTGTTTGGCACCCACAAAAATCTGTATGTAGATATGCTTTGGCCAACAAGTTGGCCACTTACAACTGGTAGGAATGTAATGATTTAACGATGAGGAATTCACAGCGATGTTTAGAATCCTGATTTCTGAGGTAGCTCTTAAGTCCTGGGGAGATCAGAGTGCAGGGGGAGGGCTGTCCTGGGGAAAGGGGAGCGTAGGGGGAGGGCTGTCCTGGGGAGAAGGGGATTCAGGGGAAGGGCTGTCCTGGGGAGAGGGGGTGCAGGGGAAGGGCCTTCCTGGGGAGAGGGGAGTGTGGGGGAAAGGCTTACCTGGGAGGAGAGGCAAGGACAGGCAGCTATGGGGGCTGGACTGTGACTTGGTCTCCCGGCTGCTGCTACAGGGTTCCCCAAGGGTCAGGGCCCACCCCGCAGGAACACCTGCTTTCTGTGGTGAACACGGAGGGTCTCATGGTGGCCAGGATGGGCTGTGCTCAGAGCGGACCCGAGAATCCGCACAGCAGTAGCAGGGGACACTGGTGAGGAGAGGCTGACCCGCGGGAGGCTGGGGAGGCCCCATCCAGTTCCAAGTGGTCTGTGCCCTGGCAGCAGACTTGACAGGTGGGTGCACGGCCCAAGGTGAGTGATAGTCTGATCATGGCCCGCGAGGTCACAGTGGTTCTGCCACATAGTGATGGGAACCCTGCCTCACTATGCTGGCTGCGGAGGAGGGTGTCTGTGATGTTACCACTGATCAGGCCTGTAGGTGTGACCTCAGTGTTAGCCTGCTGTCCACCACCAGTACTGACCACGGCAGTCCCAGGGACATGAAGAGACATGCTGTGTGCACTCCTTCTGAGAAGCTGAATGTTCTGTGTGAATATACCCTGAGCCAGGCGGCTCTTCGCGGTGGGCTTCAGGGCAGTCCGAGGGAGGCAGCTCTCCACGGTGGGCTTCAGGGGAGTGGCAGTGAGGTAGCTTAGTCTGGGCTTACAGTTAGACGAGGGAATCAGACTGAATGCTGGGCGCCCAGCTGTCCACTGGACCCACCCGCCACTGGGCGACAACGACAGAGCAGAAACCCATAGGTCAGAGCAGCGTCCTGATCCTGAGCGCCGACTAGGACGTGCTGAGCCGGGTCTGGGTCCTTCCATCTGTGACTCTGTGACTGTGTTCCCACTGGGAAGCAATCATTGGTCTTCTTCTGACATTTTATAACTGTTGGCCTGGATGTTGTGTGCAGGGGTGAGTGGATAGGAGGCAAGCCAAAGCCGGTGACAGGTGTAATCCCTCTGTGGAGGGGTGTAGTGGGAAGGGCAGGGATGAGCTGAAGGGGTGAAGGCATTGTCCCTAGCAGAATGCCAGGCTGGAGGGGTCAGTGTGGCACCAGACCCCAGAGCTTGTCCAGTGGCTCTGGGAAGAGGGGGAGAAGGTCCATATCCTTATAGTCACCCAGCAGCAGCTTGTTCGGACTCTCCTGGCTTTGTCTCAGTTAAGAAGATATCTGAGCATGGCAGTGCTGTGGGTCCCGGAGGAGTGATGGCTCCAGGAGATGCAGGGGTGGTCGTCAGCACCCAGACACTGGAGCCCTCCACGGGTGTCACCTGGGGGCAGTTTGGGGGATAGTGTGTCTGCAGATGAGCAGCAGCTGCATTCCACATCCACTAACCACCATGCACAAAGTCTGGCTTCCTTCATCCACACGTGCAGGTGCCCCCTGGCCCCACCTCTCATGCTGTCACCGGGGGTGGGGGACGCCGCCCTCCTCAGGATCCCCCATACAGCAGAACCTGTAGGGGTTACGGGAGGGGTTTACTCTAAGAAATAGGCTCATGTCATGACAGAGGCTGAGAAGTTCTCCAAGATCTGCCCGGATATCTGAGAACCAGGACAGCCCCTGGTGTAAGCTCCATATTGCGTCGGAAGGCCTGAGAACCAGGGGAGCCCATGGTCTGGTTCAAGTGTAAAAGCAGGAAGAACTGATGTCCCAGTTTGGAGACCACCTGGCAGAGGAAGTCTCTCTTGTTGTACAGAGCATTCCCTTCTTTGTTCTGTCAGGCCATCAGCTGATCGGATGAGGCTCACCCACACTGAGGGGAGCAATCTGCTTTCCTCAAAGTCCACTGATTTGAAAGTTACTCTCATTCAAAAACATTTTCACAGGGCGCCTGGGGGGATCCGTCAGTGAAGGGTCAGCCTCCAGTTCAGGTCAGGGTCCCAGGGTCCTGGGATTGAACCCCGCATGGTGTGGGGGGTGGTCCCTGATCAGCAGCGAGTCCACATCTCTCTCTCCCTCTGTCCCTGCTTGTGCTCTCTCTCTTAAAATAAACAAACAAAATTTCTCTTAAGGAAGAAAAATATGTTTCACAGAAATATCCCAAATAATGTCTGACCAGATTCCGGGTACCATGATTCAGTCAAGTTGTGCACAAAATGAACCATCACGGGGGCCAGGTGCATATGTGAGTTGGTTTCTGGGGACAGAGAGGTGAGGCGAGTTCGCCGTGGTGGCCCCGTACTTCCACGGGGAGACAGGACACCCTGGAGCACCTGGGAGGTCAGGGTGGGCTCCCTTCATGGGAGGGTGGGAGAGGTGGGCAGGGAAGGGTTTCTCAGGCAGATGGAGTAGTGCGTGTGAATGTTCAGAGGAAGGAGCAAGTGAGGTCATTGGTAATTGGGGGCCAGAGATGAGGCTTCATAGGATCTGCCAAGAAATTCAGACTCTGCTCAGTGCAACAGAGAATGTCATATGCAAAGTGGGATTATTGGTTGTTTCAGTGTGTTTGAGTGCATTTTTCAAATACCTATAGGTTTGGTTGTGATACAGACAGTGTTGCAGATACTCCAGTCCTGGAAGCTGTGAGGTGGGTGATGTGTTCATCGGAACAATTTAGGTGAGAGGCGATGCTTTGAGTTAGGAAGGTGGCTGTGAGATTCAGAAAGTGGAAAGATGGAGAAGCACCAGGGCCTGGCTGATGACGCAGGGACATGGGGCAAGGGGCTACAGAGTGACCCCCAGGTGTCTCACTTGGGCCAGGATGGCAAGTGGCAGGGCCAATCTCAAAAGCATGGCCAGCAACCCCCCAGTCTGGGGTTTGAGGCTGGTTCTCCCCCGCTCCTATGTCTGTGCCTTTTCTCCGAGCCTGACGCTCGGTCACCAGTTGGTGACACAGAGGAGACCCGCTCCAGCAGATGGCTGCTGGGCTGGGGACTCGTGTCGCCAGAGGCCCCCCGCTCCAGGAGTGACTCACATGTACGGGAAGGGTGCAGTTCACAGAGTCACGCCTCAGCCTCTCTGTCCATATGGGGTCTGAGCATGCTGCAACTGTGTACCGAAGACTGTGATTTTTCTCCAAATTTATATTAATGATTATTTTCTAAAACACAGAAAAGTTGAAGAACGATCCCAGTAAATGCCCATATACCCATTACCCAGTTTCCATAACTGATGTTTTTATATGTTTTCTTCATGTACGTTGTGCGTGTGCTGCGTACATCATGAGTTTCAGCCCCAAACCCACAGCCTGTCCTCCCATCGGGCTGTCTGTCATCACAATCTGAGTTTCTCAGTTGGTTAAGGGAGGGACTCCTGGACCTCTCCCTCTCTGTCATTCACTGTTTACCAACACTGTTTTGTCTGACGGCATTCGCATTGACTGGGGTCCTCCTGAGTCCTGTATGCCCTCAGGTCTGGCAAAGTGACTTCCTCTTCCATGGACCAACAGCCCCCCCACCCCCCCTCCATGAGAGACATGCTCGAGTTCCTCTTGGAAGGACAAGGTCAGCGCTTCTTGCTTGTCCGGAGCCCTGGGCTTCGGTGGCAGCCGTCGGGACAGGATTTTCTGCTTCTCCGCTCCTCTTTCTCCTTAACTCTCTGAGCCGCGGTCCACACGCTGGGCTGTGCGTTTATCTAGTGTGTTCCGGCCTGTTACCGGGCCCGGCCGTGGGTGGGGAGGCTCCCACAGCTCTGCAGGCCGCCTCCTGGTCTCAGCACATGCCCCATCTCTGGGTCGTCCTGTTCTGACACTGCCAGATCTCAGGTTGACCCTTGTCACTTCTTTGAGGGACCCAGAAATGGACCCCCAAATCTCCCAGGAAGTTGCATTTGCTTTTTTTACTGGGCTTAATTGAATATGTAGAAACAAACCTTCCAAGACAATGGACAAAGCAAGACAATGTACTTTTATACTGTCAAGACTTTCACATCTCACCCTACAGGACTTTTGCCTGGATTTGCTTTTTCTT
Source organism: Mustela nigripes (assembly GCF_022355385.1). Classification (NCBI taxonomy): domain Eukaryota; kingdom Metazoa; phylum Chordata; class Mammalia; order Carnivora; family Mustelidae; genus Mustela; species Mustela nigripes. The sequence continues at coordinate 152,178,098 of NC_081568.1, read as the reverse complement.
TTCTGTCCCAGTGAGAATTGTGAGTTCTAGTAATCCTATCATGCTGGCGCGTTCACTAGTCCCGTGTGTACACAAATGCTGTCCGGATGAGGACGCCATAATCTCGTGGGGAACGATGAAGCGGGGTTTTGCAGATTTCTCACTGTCGAACTTCAGAACATCTTCAGTTATGAACAGACAGACCAGTGTGATGGGCTCGGTTTTGTGAAGCTGTTCTGTTTGTGGTCATAGTATCCATTTAACAATCAGCTTCAATATTTAAATTAGTTTCTAATATTTGGGTTTTAGTATTTTTCTTTTGACTTCATTTAATTTTTGAAAATGAAAGCCTACCTCGTGCACAGCTCAGTGCAGAGTAAAGGAGCACCAGGGAGACCTCACGACCCCCAGCTACTGGCTCCTGGCTCTTTATGCAATCACTGCAGCTCTTGCTCGTTTATATCTAAATTTTTATTTGGGGGGGGGGAAGTGAATGTATATTTTCTTCCTCCTCTTCTGTGTTTCTCCCCTGATGCTCTCCTCTCCTTTTGTAGCAAGACCAGGGAGCTGTGAACTGGTCCTGCCCCCGGGTTCCTATGTTGGCTACTATGTTGCCGTAGGCAGGGATGGGGGGTGGGGGGCCGCCCTCTCTCCTCCAGGGCCGCAGTGGAGGTGCCCTGCCAGCCTCGTTCAGCTGGTCCCCTGCTCATGGATACTCTGTGCTCCATAGACTTTAGCAAATACAAGCTGTGGCAGTTGTATCTGTTGCACGTGTTGTTTTCTGCACTGGGAACATCTTGGAGGAGGTCTTACCAGCCGCATAGTAAGTGCATGACTGACTGGGCGATGGGCACTTCTGTCCCTGGTGTAGGACTCTCTGCACGTGGCTGACACGTTGGGAGCCTGCAGCGGAGGGGATTCTCATGCATGTGTTTGGAGGGTGTTCCCATGTGTTCTTGTGTGTCTCATGAGGTCACTGATAAATTGCTTCTCAGGAGAGGACTTAGGGCCTGGCTTCTGGTTAAAAATGTGTTTTCACAATTCCATGCAAACACAGATATATGGTGTCATCTGTGCCCTGGCCATACCTCAGACACAGGCCATAGGCAGTTTTACCTGCTTTCCTGTAGTCGCCAGGTTTTCTGAAAGATGTCTAGCAATTTAAAATAAAAAGCTGTAGTCTCTCCACGAGAGCCTAAAATTAACTGTCTAACTCAGTTGTGCCGAGTATTTTTCTGTTATGGTAGCATCGCTGGGACACGCTCCATTAATTACGTGCTGGGCCGATGTGGGTTCAACTGTAAACGTTGTTATGTATAGCTTCATGAGCTGACACCACCTCAGTCTTGTTCTCTGAGACAGCAGGGAGCTCCACTCTGTGATCTACTCTGTGACGTCAGTGTGTGGGAGCCAGGGCTGCACAGACGGTGGAGTCAATCTGCCTCCAAGGGTGTCTCTAAAACGATGTTCCCGATAAGGCTGTCATTTTGCCTTTCAAGTGTGTTTGCTCCTATGAGAAAACTCTGCCGTGTGCCACCAAATTGAGGTAGACATTTCAGATTATGCTCAGTGTGCAGCTATGAAATTAATGTTATCACAGCATTACCTCCAGATGATTGATTGAATGACTTTTTAATTTATTATGGTAACATTATAACCATCAAGAATATTCAAGCACAGTAAGATATTCCAGAACTTTCCATTAGAACTCTGATTCGCATGAGGTAGGTATTTGTCTCCACTTAAAAACGTCCAGGGGCATCTGGGTGGCTCTGTTTGTTAAGCCTTTGGCTCGGGTCACGATTCCAGGGTCCTGGGACGAGCCCCACATCAGGATCCTCCTCTCTCTCCCTCTGCCTGCTGCTCTGCTTACTTGTGCTCTCTCTCTGTCATATAAATAGATAAAAACTTTAAAAAAAGAAAATCCAAAGGCTTCACTCCCAAATGCTACTAAATCATTGGTTTTAATACTAAATTATAACAAAATAAAGAACATTTTTGTAACTGAAAATTGTGATGATTTCCTGACACAGTCATGCAAAATTAATAAATTCCTTTGCATTCTGACACAGGATTTGTTCACTGGGTAGTGTATGCATGAGAGTTTTATTTTTCTCACACAGATCAAATTTTGGGGGCCTGGGAATGACTGGGACAATTTCTAGGGCACAGGGAGTTTGGGGTTGCCCACATGCCCTTCTCCTGCACTTATATAAAGATGATTTTAGTGTAGGGAGTTTGAGAATGATTCCCTATGATTCTGGAATGGAATCCACTTTTCAGTGGATTCTGGAAAGTTTCTGGTGTGGATTCTACATTTTTCTTAGTATTTAAATTACCATTTATTCAAAAAATAAAAACTGTGTTCATTTCCTATCTTATATCTGATTAACATCTGTGTTTTTTGTCAAGAACGAGTTCTGTAGTAAGAAACATGATGTTACAGGAAGGAAAACTCCCAAGACTGAGAATTACATTCAGTATCAACAACTGGGGGACTGAGTTCTGTTTATTTATTTATAACATAAAATCGTGGAATTGAAGTGCCGGTTGGCACCACGACAGGCCTACTGTAGTATTAGAGACATTCTCGGAGGCTTGAGGGGAGAGTGACCTGCAGTTCTCAAGTTCAGTGCCATGAGAGCTCTCCTGAAATTAGGCTTGAAGATTAGCTGCGTGATTTCATGTAAATTTACCCAGAGCCATTAAGAAGGCTTATAGAAATTCTCTGCCAAGTGCTTGCTCCTAAATAGAGAAAAGGCTCTTAGGTAGAACCTGCTGTTTTTCACAATGTTGGTTCTTCCGGTTGGGAATTATACTGACTTTAATTCAGGAAATGTTATACCTTTGCTTTAGGAACACACACTGGGTTTTCTCTTTCAGTTCCGGGTTTTCTCTTTAAGTTCTGGGTTTTCACGGGAGCAGACTGAGTGCTGCACAACCAGCCAGTGCAGTGGGGAACATCCGTAAGATGCTGTTGTGTCAAAGTGAGTAGGTAGTTGCCCGACAGTGTTTTTCCAGCAGCAGCTCTGGTGCCCAGTGCCTCAGGGAGATGCACCTGTCACCTCGCCCCCATCAGGGACAATGGGCCTCACCCATATGATTCTCTGCTCTAATCCTGGTGGCTTGTTCTTAAGGACGGGGCTCGCACGATGCTGCCAAGCAGCTGAAAAGCAGAAGGGCATGTGCCTGCTGGCTCCAGGCCCTGAGGGAATGGCTGCAGAGACCCTCGGATGGCAGGCAGTTCTCAGCCATGTGTGCCCACGTGGCCCGTGGGACGTGCTCAGGCATGTTTGGAGAGACGTGATGTGTGCGTGTGATACACGACATTCCTGATGTGTGCAGACTGCATAGGGTTTCTCCACACCACCATTCAAGAAAGAGAAGTGGCCTCTGCCTCTGACCCTGAACATTTCCACCCCAGGAGGACATCCCCAGCTGCCTGAGTCCCTGGAGTTAGCAGTGAGGACACCATCCTTCCTGGGGCAGACAGGCATCTGGGGCTGTGAGGAACAAGGGCTCGGGATGGGCTAGGGGATCGGATGAGGGAAGACTTACTTCAGGAAGTGAAGAGGCACTAGAACAAGGAGGAGGAGCCCAGGGAAATGATCCTGGATCCAGGATGCTTCCAATGGCCCAGGAGTGTGTGGGGGTCACAGACGAGTCCTCCGCAAGTTCAAGCTTGTGAGCTCCGACTAGGGGGCTGAAGACAGGATTCTGTATGCCCTGGTGATGCGCTGAAATGAATCCTTGTTGACTTGGTCTTTGAGTAACAAATGGTTTTTGTTTACTCTTGGGCCCTGGACTCCTTCAGCTGAGAACTGAGCTGGACGGGAGGCAGTCACGTCCTCAGAGCCTGGCCCAGCTGGTCACTTTGCTCATGTGGCAGCATGTTCTCTGGGCAGGAGCAGATGGAAGTAGCTCCTATGGTGTTTCTCTCCCTTTACGCAGTGACCATAAAATTGGGTGGAATTGTGTCGACACCGTATTTGAGTCTGGGTGATGGGAAACCTGTGTGGTTTTTTTTTTTTTTAAGATTTTATTTATTTATTTGACAGAGATCATGAGTAGGCAGAGAGGCAGGCAGTGGCGGGGGGGAGCTGGCTCCCCACCGAGCAGAGAACCCAATGTGGAACTCAATCCCAGGACCCTGAGATCATGACCCGAGCCAAAGGCAAAAGCTTAACCCACTGAGCCACCCAGGCGCCTCAGGTAACCTGTTTTTAAAGCAATTCTCTGTAGTCAGAATTTGTGAATAGATGGTGGTGACACTTTGTTTTGGAGGCCAGAGACAATGCTTTAAACTCTGTTAAGTGCAGTGTTGCGTTAAAGTAGGAAGATGGCTGTGTGCATAGGACAGGTAGTGGATCACGGCAGCACAAATCTGAATGTTGTTGCACAGGGTCATCCCAGTTCTCTGCACTGCTGGCCCCCTTGGAGCAGAGGGTCAGTCTGCAAGGACAGGTTGCCCTGTCTTGACCCCAGTGACCATCCCACCTGTGAGGACGGCCGCAGCGTGGGTCTGCAGTCAGTGTGAGTAGAGTGTGTTGCCAGGATGATTGGATTCAGACCTTAGCTGTTTCCAAGGAGAATTGTTCATTGCTCACATCCATGTGCTGCTGGGGGGATGGCTCAGGTGTGGCTCGGGTGTGGGTCAGGTGCGATGCAGGTGCAGCCCAGCTGTGGCTTAGGTGTGGCTGCAGGGTGGCTCAGGTGTGTGGCCCAGGTGAGTCTGCAGATGCAGCTTGGTGACCTCTTGTCCCATGGCCACGTGGGAGAAAATGCACTCGGAAGTCTAGGCTGGTACGAATGAGGAAAGAAACTCGGGAGTGACTGGTGATGAGGGAAAAGCAGTTCCACACCCACAGCACCCACTTAAAGGTGGGGTGGGGCCTGCCTGTGTGGGCTCTGTCTCGTTGACCCCATCTGCCCAGGTCGGGAAGGGAAGACTGGGGCACACCTGGGGCCAGGCCAGGTTTAGGGTGAGGGCCAGTCTGCTGATCCCTGGTTTAGAAAGTAAAGTAGAAGAAAATACCTGTTTGGAAAATCCCAAGTAAAGTGAGGACCAACATGAAGAAAACTTAAGGGTTTAAATTTTTGTGTTGTTGTTCAGATCATTCTGTTATTGGTCAGACCAGTCATAAAATTAATTGGGTCATTCCATCTGAAAAATTTAAATATTAAAATTTAAATACATGACTTGACTAAGGTTATACCATCATGTGATACAGGAGGTTGTATTTTCTCCATAAATGAATTGGCAGTCTAACTGTAACACCAATCAAAATACTAAGGATATTTTTAAACAGAAGACATTAATTCTGAGTTTTATCTGCAATGAACAGGGAAAATGAACAGATGGGCCGTTTTTGGGAAAAAAAAAAGACGCTGACCTGTCCTAGCGAATGAGAGCAGAATTGTCGCATGCTGTTATAGTGGGAAGGGCGTGTGGCATGGGCGTGAGGCAGGTCGCACAGATCGGTGTGCATGGTCCGTCGGGAGTGAACAGCCTGGGGAGTTTGTTAAATAAATCATGGCAGCAGGAAGTGGATGGCACTGATATAATTGTAGTTATTTTGAAAAAAAAAATTAAGATCTGCTCCATGGATTCCAAATAGGCTAAGAAATTAGTGTAAAAAAATCAAACTATAAAACACTCACTCATAAAACACACCAGACTGTGTTTCTGTCTGATCGTGGACAAGAGTCTCGCAGAGTCAGGAGGAAATCACAGGGACTGACCCGGATTTTCCCCTTTGGGGCTTTGCAGGGTGCTGGTAACTGGAGAGCGTCTGGGCGGGAATGAAGTTCAACTTGGAGGAACCAGGGAACCTGGGGATGTGGAGCACCAGGTGACTGAGAGCAGACAGCAGGGCGGGCTGCAGTGTGGGACAGCACTAAGAGCAGGCAGGGCCAGGCTGGGCGGGTGCCTTGGGAACCCCGTGCACCTGCCTGCTTCCCTGGAGCTCCTAGGAAGGGTCAGCGCCTGGTGCCACAGACAGCATCATCCACTTGCGTGCATTCATTCCGGAGGCCCCAGGACGGACTGCACTTGGAGATTTGGCATTTTGGGTCCCACGGGATCATGGGTTTGCTCAGCCGGGTCTCAGACACAGAAGTTCCGACGTCCGTGTGAGCACCACAGTAGATTTGTTATTTTATTTTGCCTTGCTGCAGATTTGTAGAGTTTAAAATATATCTTTTAAAACCAGTCCAAGAGCAATAAATAATTTTAATATGACTTGTTAATCAGCGTCTGGAAACTCAAACAGCTATCAGTCATTACTGGACAGTTAATTTCTGGAAGTTCTTTCCACCATTCAGTGCCAGATGCAGACACACGGCTTTTAATTGAAAACCGCTCTAGCCTTGTTTTATGGGATTTCAGGATTATTAATCCGACTCTCCAGCAGAGTTCCTGTCCAGGCACTAAGAACGAGCATTGAATAGAAAGTAGGACAGGAAGTTCGTCCTCCTCCCTGTGGATTTCAGGTGCTCCGGGGCATCTGTGAGAACTTGGTAGAGGTCACAGTGCAAGGACATCCCCTCTGCAAGTAGGTTTAGGAAATTGCAGAGTGGCCTTTGCCAACCTCCAAAGACACAGGCAAATGAGGGAGGGAGACTGTTTTGGGAGAAGAGGCCCTGTGTCGGCCCCTCAGGCCTCCTGGGCATGCTGCTCTGGAGGGCCCTGCTGCACCCACCTCTCCCTTCCCCTGCTGGAGCCTGTGCCTGACGCTCCTCCCACCCCCAGCCCATCGGGACATCCTGCTCCTCTGCTTGCTCCGGTGTTTCCCCTTCCTCCCTCCCTAGGCCAGTGCAGCTGTGACCACCTCCTCCTCCTCCTTCCTTCAGCTTCTTTCATCCTTGACCCCCTTCTGCCTGTGACCTTCTTCTGCCCTTGACCTCCTCCTTCCTTTGACTTTCCCTCTGCCCTTGACATTTTTTCCTCCTTGACCTTTGGTTAATTTTGTACATTGTGAATGGTTCAACTTAAAGACTTTAGCCAATATCCTTCGGTTGTCACGGAGGTCTGGATTTTCAGGTGTTCTCAGGTGGCCATTCCAGAAATGTTTCTTTGGGCTTGTGGCTGGTATAGACATTCTCTGTGGACCGGCAACAGGCTTCTCTGGTCTTGTGCCCCAGACTGGGGTGGCTGGGTTAGGACGCACTGGTGCACCTGTCAGTGAGAGACCCAGGAGCGCGTGTGGGGTGCCGCTCGGGTCTGAACACCCTGAAGGTACCAAAGGGCTCCAGTGTCCTCATATCCTCGCCTAAACTGTGGGTTTTGTTGTTTTTACCAAACTGTTGGGAATGCTAAGGAACTCTGGGAGAGTTTTGAAGTAATATTATTTTCATTCAGTTCATTCCTCCTGTCTTTTCTCTGTAAGCTGGTGTCACATTCTGTGGGATTTCTGAGCGTGATCTGGGGTTCCCTCTGGGCACGATCAGAGACTCCATTCTGACCAACAGCAATTCTTTGTGCTTGATTTGGGGTGGTGTTCCCTGGGGGCTCTGAAACGAGTTTTGTTTTTGTTCTGAAAGGAACGCTGTGCCCTCTCAGCCTTGAGCTCAGGACCCTCACCCCACGAGTCCCACGCTCTACCAGCTGAGCCAGCAGACACTCCTAAAGTGAGTGTTTCAAAAATTCTCAACCGATTCTTTCAGGATTCATAATCGTGTTTCGAATCTTCTCGAACTTTGATTTTTTTCCTCTTATTCTAACAGCTGATGGACTCAAAGGATTGTACCCACATCTCCAACCACAGTTTTAATTATGTTTATCTACATTATTTGGTTATTGGCTTTAAATTTGAATATTTGTTGGAAATGTGTGTGGTCTTGACTGTTGAATCCTCTTGATGTTGTGTTTCTTTATTTATCTTGAAGTTTAGAGAAGGAGAGCGAGTCGGGGAGGAGCAGGGAGAGGGACTCCCAAGCTGACTCCTCCCAGAGCTGGAGGCAGGGCTCAAGCTCGCAGCCCTGAGATCAGGAATCAAGAGCAGAGATCAAGAGTCAGACGCTCAACCCATGGAGCCTCCCAGGCACCCTGTGATCTATCGTCTCCTCTTGTCAGTGTTTTGTTATAATGTTTTACTTATAGTTGTTGCTGGAACACTTTTTTTTCTTTCATGAATGGGTTTAAATGGGTTTGACGTCCTTCAGGGAACTCATATTTCTCTAGTCTGTGTGACACTGTCTTTCCTTTTCAGTATTTTTGTATATTTTCGTGTGTCTTCAGTTTATTTCTGTCATTATTCTATTGTCAGCAGAACTCCTGTGAAGAGCTTTCAAAACTGAAACAAGCTCTTCCCTCCTGTCTGGGAAATCTGTTCTTTCCAAGATGAGCAGTTGCATTGTCTGCCGGTAATGATAATTTTTCCTCTTCTTTTCTAGGCATTAAACACCATATTTTGATTCCCCGCCTTATTAACATAGCTGGGATTTTCAGAACAATGTCAGACAGTAGTGACAATAGTTGGTGTTTTGTAATAATTTTCTGAGATTTGTCAACAAGATCCTAAGATTTTCTGTCCTGGTTTATTTGGGTGACCTATCACGTGCTGACGAGTAACTCTGTCTGTGTAGCTGGCGTGTTATTCTTTTACTCCTGAATTTGATTATTGGAGGGCTGAAGACAGTCTGTTTTTACTCAGAATTGAGATTCTTCCTTCATTTATTTCTGTTGTCTGCGGTTGTCAGGTTTTTGATTTTTCTGTTGAATGTCTGAGAGTGATTCCCTCTTTCCTGTACTTTGAAATCCTTTATGCAGCATAGGATTTTTTTTTCCTTCAAAGTTCAAGTCTGTACCCATTACTGATCTAAGCTTTGAGCCCTTATAGAAGGCGCTGATTAATTCCGAGTTTGTTCGTTGTCTGCAGATCTATGTGAGTTCTGATGAGCTAATTTCTATGGAAGGTTGTCACCTACAGAGAAATGGTGTGGCTCTGTGCCTCTCCTGGCTGTGGCCTGCCTGGCCACATTCTGTCCTTGTGTTCACACGTGGGGCACTGGCACACTTGTGGGACACACCCCAATTTGTGGTGTGTGGCTTGTAGTGGTGCCACAGGCCACCCCCTCACCCACGCTTCATATGTGCCTGGATGCCTGGGAAATGCATGCTCACAGCTGCATCCTCCCCGGCTGCCTCTTCCTGCCCAGTCGGGACAGCACGTGGCTGCACGGGTCCCGGATTGTTGTTGCTCAGGAGACTTAGCAGATGGTTCTGGTCCCCTTGCTCTCAGGATTCTGAGGGTTATCTCAGTGGTGGCTCTTATTAATTCATGGATCTGAGCTGGGATCAGACCTGCCCTCTTACTCAGAAAACCTAACACCGTTGCTGAGGGGTGACCCATGTACCACGCGAGTCCATGTGGGTATGATTTGGTGGTGGCCGTCATACTGACTGGGCTGCACCAGGGCGTGATCACCACGCTGAGGGGAGCACCACGCCCGGCCGATGAGTCCTGGCACCTGCCCCCACCCCTCTGGCAGCCACAAGTCTCTGTTCCATGCATTTGCTGGTCCTGGAGCTTTGGAGGCCTTGGCAACTGCCTGCTCTCGCCAGTGGTGTCTGCAAGCCGCCTTCATGGCGTCTGTGGGAACTTCCTTTCTTCTGTGACTGGACGATTCCATCATGTGATGCATCCCTTTGTCACCCGATGGACACTCGGGTGTTCTGAGTGGCGTGGCCGTGGACACTGTGGATGTGTGTTTGTGCGTACATGTGTTCGGTTCTGCCAGTTCCATACGTGGGAGTGGACTTGGTGGGTGAGGTGGGCGCTCTGTGTCCAGTCACGGGGGGAGGGGCAGCATTTCCATGGCGTGCAGGGGTCCTGGGCTCCCTCTGCCTTCAGATGAGAGCCGCCTGCGGGGGGATACGTGGCGGGAAACCGGTACTTGAGACGTGCTTCTTGTGGCCAAAAATAACAAAGTTTGAATCAGGTGCCTCAGAATGATTGTGTCCATGATACCGTGTGTGGATGTAAATAAGCCAGGGTCGATGCTTGTCAGAGTACTTGAGGTGGATGGACTACATTTGCCTTTGTTAGGGCATTTGGATGTTATCAGTTTTCGTAAAAATCCTTAACCAACACTGCTTCTTCTCTAATATAACCTCGTAGAATGTGAGTTTCTGCGACCAGACTGAAAAGAAAAGATTATTATGGAAAAAGAAAGTAGCATGTGGCGCTAGTTCTGCCTGTGAACGCACAATGGCTTCTGGTGCCTTCCTGGAAAGGCTTCCGGTGCCCTTGACCTTGGGGACCGTGTCTTCCTGAGGTCGTGGGCTTCCCCTTGTTTTAATAGTGTCCACGAGAGCCATGTGTGCCATTTTCTTTTTGAATACAATTAATCCAACTGTAAAGAAGTTCAGTGTCATAGAGACTGCCGAGAGCAGGGTTACAAGCTTGTTGAGCCTTACAGTCGTCCTGATGCCTGCAGTCAGGTGCACGCCCTGTTTTGTGACAAGAGTGTGAACGTTCCGCTTGATGCCGGGGAGTCTGCTGAATCCAGTAACCTAGCTCAGTGCCATTAGAGATGTCAGAAGCTTATGACGTCCGGTGTCACGGGTGTCCCCAGTGGAACATGTGGCACCTCAGGAAAAGTTAGGCAAAGTGCTGATTCTTCACCCGTTTCCCCACTGCTGTTCCTTCTTCCCAGCTGGGTGCATGTTTGTGGAGGAACGCATCTTTGCTCACAAGAACCCACCTGCACAGTCTCTCCCTCTTTGCAAACCCACATGCGTGTGGAAAAAGTGCGAAGCGCGCAGACTCTGTTTCCGTAATGAGGGTTTGCCTCTAATTTTGCTTTTTTGAAAGGGGTGAAAAATTCCCACCTAAAATATGTAGGTTTAGAAAATACATATTAGGGGCTTTGGGATGGCGCAGCAGGTGAAGCGTCTGACTCTTGGTTTCAGCCCAGGTTGTGATCTTGGGGTCATGAGATCAAGCCCCGTGTCTGGCACTGCACTGAGCAGGCATCAGCTTTCTCTGCCTCTCCCTCCAACACTCTTCTCTGTCTCTCTCTCCCTCTGTAAATAAATAAGTAAATCTTGAATATATATATGAAGAATTGTTTAGATAGCTTCAACAGTAGCGTCTGAGACTGACAGTTGAATTCATTTTTTTAAAAAGATTTTATTTATTTATTTGACAGACAGAGATCACAAGTATGCAGAGAGGCAGGCAGAGAGAGAGAGAGAGGAGGAAGCAGGCTCCCTGCAGAGCAGAGAGCCCGATGTGGGGCTCGATCCCAGGACCCTGGGATCATGACCTGAGCTAAAGGCAGAGGCTTTAACCCACTGAGCCACCCAGGCGCCCCTGACAGTTGAATTCTTGTAATGACAAATGGTGATTCATATATTTTGCTTCAATTGTTTTAATGTCTTTTATGACTACCAGGTGTGTATACTGGTAGGACTTTTTTTCCCCAATATTTTCCTCACAATTGATTGCATTTTAAAATATAATTTAAGCAGGTGGCTATCTATTTTAAATAATATTGAAATGCTATTTTGTGTGTGTGTGTCTAATCCAAGTTATTCATATGTTATGCCATTTTATTAAGAGTCTTCTGATCTTTGTGACTTTTATGGGATTCTGTTTTTGCAGAAATAGAAATTAGTATCATGAAGCTCTACCTTCTTTCCCCTAAAAATATATTATAAGGATGTCATTACTGACAGACCTTGCTTGTTTCTCTGACGGCTCTAAGCGTACCAGGATGGGGAGCCAGTCACTTTGTATCAGATGGCTGACCGGCTGCTCCCTGGTCAGTGGAACTGATTGAGATTGGACTGGAAATGACTTTTAGGGCAGTCATTTGAGAGACCAGATCCATGGCATGTTCCTGGATTGTGGGGCAGTGTGAGCCCTGCTTTGTCTCCCCACGGGCAGCCGTGTCTCTGAGATTCGAAGCTGATGCAATCCCAGAAGGTTTGGATGCTCACTTGCATCTGTGTCCTTCTGTGGCTGGTGGTCAGTGAGAGGCAGCTCCCCAGAGCCTCCCGCTGTAACGGACGGCTACCCCGTCTGGAGTTGAGCCATCTGAGGAAGGATGTTGGTCTATGAAGAAGTGAGGGAGTTTGCAACCCCAGATCCTGATTCTTACCCCAGACCGGCCCCCCAGGGCTTGCCTTGTGTGGATCAGGTCTCCCTCCTTTTGTTTCTAACCAAGCAGCCTCCCCGTGGTTGTTCTCAATCTTTCTGCCCAACAGAATCACCGGGGAATTTGTGACCCTCACCTGGACCTGTGAGCTGGAGTCGCTGCTGGGGGCCAGTCTCCCGTGGCTTTGGATGCTCTGCAGGTGATTTTAGGGAGCAGCTCAGTTCAGAACCCCTTGCCCCGCCCCGAGCTTCCAGCCTCAGCTTTTCTCCCTCCTCGTCCTTGTTCAGTGCCTGTGCGCCTGCCCCCATCGCTCCCACCCCACCTTCTGTGGCTCTGGGGTGGCCGCCCTTTCCTGCCCTCCATGCCCCATGCCCTAGAGAAGCTCAGGGAAGAGGTGGTGTCTCTACCTTCGCAAAATCCATGAGGATCTATCCATCTTGCTAGTCTGTTGCTGGTAGGGAACTGTCTCCTAAGGTACAAATTCCTCTTTTTTGTGTTCCAAACTAAAAATGCCTTAGGTTTTTTTCTTTAAAATGCGTATCATACTCGATGGCATGAATCATTTCAAAAGGTGGGGTGGAAACGTTTCCCATGTGGCTGAGTGCGTAATGGCAGTGTAGGTAGCGGAGGGCTCCTCCTTCTGCCACGTGGACTCTGATGCTAACTACAACCAGAAACACGGGCTGACAGGCAGGGCGTGACAGGCAGGCGTGACAGGCAGGCGTGCTGTCAGAGGAGCTGTTTGGTTTCTGAGTTTGCTTCCTGTCAACTCTGAGTCTACTGCAGAGTTTTCACCGGGAGCTGGTCTGCCGTAGAGGGTGGCAAAAAAAAGGACATGTCTTCTGCCAATAAAGTTCCGGAAGTGCACGCACCCGGCTGGGCTGAGAGGACAGGAGCTCCTAGCCTGGTGGCAGCCCACTGGTGGCTGGGGTGGTGGGTCCTCCTCCCAGGGGTGTGCAGGGGCCTCCCTGGCAGGGCCTTGGGTGAAACCATGTTTCGCTGCAGTGCCGCTGCCCAGTGTTGCCCTGCTTCTGCCTCATGTGCCCTGTCAGAAAAGCCCAAGGGTCTGAGAGGAGCCGGCTGCACCAGCTGCATGTCTGTACCCGGGATTGTAGGAGGGTCTATGGGACGCTTCGATTCTGCTGCTGCTGTCTTAATATCTAGTCTTGTTCCCAGCCAGTGTCCCGCTGCCACAGTTGTCCACGCTCACCGGGGGCCCTGGCTGGCCTCTCCGAGTGGCTCTTCAGCCGTGTTTCTAGCCCTGGACTGTTTTTACCTGCAGTTGTTCTTACAGCTGGATGATGACAGAGCCCGTTGATTCCAGGGGCTGTTGACAGTAACAGGCATAAGAACCATTATTTCCTGTAGCACTTTGAAGGGCTAGGAAAGCAGCCGAGGACACTGAGGATGTCTTGAGTTTGCATCCTGATGGCGCAGGAGCCAGGTCCTGGAGAAGAGTCCCGCGGGGCCCGGGGTCAACTGCAGAACTGGTCCCTGCCAGGATGAGACCCTCCTCTGCCCATCCTGGCCCCCAGGACCCCTGCATTCTAGGAAGTCCAGACCTTTCTGTCCAGGTCCTGACCAGTTCTGCAGTGAGCAAATAGATCAGCTTTGGGACGGTTGATACACTTCATTTTCTTATGCACAGATGGTTCTCTGTTTAATTAGTATTCTTCAACAATTCCAATAAAGGATCCAGTGTTCTCCTTGAAGTCCTCAAGTGGTTTTGGTGGGTATAGCCCTGGGTAACGAGTGGATTTTTGGAGGAAATTCTTTTTTTTTTTTCTCTTGGTTCTATGTGTAATTATACAAATTGTGTTTTCAAAATAATTGTGTCCTTACATTATTGTTTATAAATTATTATATAAACATGCAGCCGTGTTTGCAGATTATGTAGATTGAGTGTGATTTTTATGCAGCCGTACCTACGCTAGCCGCAGTGATGTCTGACGTTTGTGTCCTTCCCGGTTCTATTGGTGGACCTCAGTATCCTTTGTGAATGTTGTAAATGCTGTTGGATTTTTATACCTTTAAACTCGTTTATCCTGTCTGATGGGAGACAAACTTGTTCAGGAAAATGCTGCGTGACACGCTGAGGTGGGGATTCTCACCACCTCGTGCGAGGTTTTTGGAGGCGTTTAACTGGTCTTTCAGAGACTCACAAAATTCCTATTATTCCTGCTGATTTTAGGAGCACTTTTTACCTTCTGTGTGTGTCTCTATCAAATATATGTGATGCCAAGATCGCTCACTCTGTGGGTAACGTTTTGATCTCTTTGGGGTAAGTTTTATTTAAAATAATTTCTCAGTTTTTATGTTGAACCGTTAGTCCCTTTCTGGATTAGAATTTCAAAATTAGGGCATCTGCAGGCTAGAACTGGTTTTACATGCTGTTCAAATCAACTTTACTCTGAGTCCATGGAAATGTTTTCACCTGTTTGCTTTTAAGCATTTTGTTGATTCGCCGTGTAGCTGTCGCTCTGAAGTCGGGCTGGACTGGGTTGTTTCCTGTGCTCTTCCCCGGGGCGCTGAGTTATGTTTTCCTGGGTTCTTTCCTACCTGACCTTCGTGTTGTGCTTGTCACACGTGAGCAGACAGACGAAAGTGGATTTGTTCTGGGCTGTGTATTCTGTCTTCTCTGCCTAGCTACTTTCTCAAGCAAATACCCCATATTTTCATTGCTAGAACCTCAAGATGGTTCTTTATACCTGGCATTGTACGTCTTCTGCCTGGGTGTCCTTCAGGATTGCACTCACTCTATATGATTACAATTCCATTTGAAATTTAAAATTATTTTGTCAGTTTCGAAAGACTTGCTGGGGTTTATGATTTTGTTTTGAATTCACAACAGATTAATTCAGAGACTGATTTGTAGGTGAACTCATAGAGAACTCCGACCACTCCAGAGCAGGAATCTGTCCAGTTTGTGAACACGATCCATAACTTATTCAGGTCTCATTGTTTCCCTCCCAGTAACAGTCTCAGATTTTAAGTGTGGAGACCTGCCCAGTTTTCATCAGCTGGTTTCTGGATGCTGGTGGTTAATTCTCCGCGAAGTGTATCCTTTCCTTTCCAGGGTTGTTATTTGTTGCTGATACATTGATGCTCCTTTTGCGGTATTTTCCTGATAACCCATTAGCTGGTAGTGATGCTATGCTGTAGACAGAAGGTTGGAATGTTCGCGGGACAGATGTGATGTAGGTGCTTTGATTCTCCTGCTCAGGGATCCCACCTGTGAAACAGCTTCATTCTACTCCTTTCCTTTGTGCATCACGTGTGTTTGAAGCATGTGCCGTATGCCTGCTCGAACTGGCCAGGAGCAGCAGCAGGAGCAATCGTGCATCTTTTTCTTAGCCTCTGTCTCCAGGGGAAGCTTCCAATAATCCCTCATGGTGAGTGACAAACGCTGTCTTTTTAGATGTTTTCCCGAAGGTGAAGGACGGTGCCTTTTACCAGAAGGTTCCATTGTGGATGAGTATTTAACATTATCGAACACCGTCTTTGGAATTTATCAGTGATCTTGGGAGTCTCTTCTTTTTCTGCTCATGTGGCTGATTGCCAGTCTCGAAGGGTCCCTGGTACACGGGTGCTTCTGTGTGGTCCCATCCCACAGTGTCCCAGGGCTGGGCTGTCCCATCACAGCATCTGGCCGACTGATGGAGTTTGGTTACTCTGAGTCACAGCTTCATCCTGGGAGCAAGGTCTTTCTTGGGTCATCCTGTCTGGGGGACAGCACTTCTGATACAGTCGGTTTCCATGTAATGATGAGAATACTGATAACACGTTTTGCTGATTTTCAACATTTCTTGCCATTCAAAGAGCTTTGATAAACATGGAAACAAAAACCTTTCTAAAGGTAGAAAAGTGGATTTGAACAAGGTACTAATATTTTCAAGCTTTTAAAGAAAATCCTAATTTTCTTTTAAAAATATTTTTATGAAATCCCGTAAGAACTGCTTGGAAACAGTAACTCAGAATTCATACTTACCATGTGTTAAATTCATGAAGCCATGGCCATACGGACTTTGCTGTGCTGTCCCCACGTGGTCTGTCCCGGTGCATTCTCGGGGGTTGTGGGTGAGCGAGCTGTGTTCCTGCCACAGCCCCCGCAGTCCCCACACTCATAACCTCTGCCTGTGTTTCTGCTTTGTCCCACAGGCCAGAACCGGCATTGCCTCCCTGTACCATGAGGGGTCTGGAAGCGCATACGACATCTGCCTGAAGCTGACACCAGAGGTCCTCATGGTGCAGAAACAGGACGTGGTCTGTGTCGGGGGGAGCAGTCATGGTGCCCACGTAAGTGCCCCGGGCACTGTGCTCTGCATGGGCTTGCCAGGGAGGCTCCTCGGGAAGGTCACTGACGGCCTCAGGACTGTTTGCCCCCCCCCGCTATTTAAACGTCCCCAGCCACAAAACAAGGTCAGGTTGAGGTGTATCGCTCTGTGTCCCTGCCTTTTGTGGTTTCCTCATTGATGTGTTTCCCTGGAGAAGATGTCCCCACACACTGCAGCGAGACACGGGACACACTCTTGCTGGAGATGGAGACAACGGAGCGTGGGAGGTGATGCATGGCTGAGGGTTTCCATCTGGAACGATGAGCAGTGGCACACAGAGCAGGCACTGGCCTGCACCACATATCCTCTTGCCCCGGTGTCCAGGCACAAACAGGCGTTTCCACGCTAAAGCTCCGTTTTTCTTTTGGTTTCAGTCACTTACAGTGAACTTCTCTGGAAGGTGAGACACATTTTGGGTAGAACTGTGCGGACATCCGGTCCTCCGCCTGCGTTCGCTGTCTTGGCAGCCGGTTCTGGAGGACACAACTGGCTGTTGAACAGAACCTGCTGAAAAGTAACCAAAGTGTCCGTTAATGACCGGTGTTCTTGTCACAAAAGAGAGAAGTCAAAATTAAATTTAATGATTTTTAAAATCTACTGGGGCAGGGGGTGCCTGGGTGGCTCAGTGGGTTAAAGCCTCTGCCTTCGGCTCAGGTCATGATCCCAGGGTCCTGGGATCGAGCCCCGCATTGGTCTCTCTGCTCAGGGGGACCTGCTTCCTCCTCTCTCTCTGCCTGCCTCTCCACCTACTTGTGATCTCTGCCTGTCAAATAAATAAATAAAATCTTTAAAAAAAAATCTACTGGGGCAGCACCAGAGTTTCAGATCTGCGGACCTGGGGACGCTCGCAGCAGAGCACGGGCGCAGGGGAAAAGCGAGCAGAATGTCGGTGGCCAAGAAGGACGGCCAACCTGGCGGCTTGGGGGAGGGGATGTTGGCCCACCCACATGACCTGGTGTTTCCTGAGAAGTTAGGGAGGTGGGACAGGGGAGAAGAGGACCCGGCAGACGGGAAAACAGGGAACGTCTTGAAGTAAGACAGGAGCCACACATGGAGCCAGGATCCCCAGGTGCCGCTCAAACAACATGTCAGACACGACAGTCTCCATCTGAAGACTCCCACAAGAGCACGGATGGGAGACCCCGGGGTGGTGGGTGCTGAGCAGGGACCGGGGGAGGGGGCCCTGGAATGAGCGGCCGCCAGGTGAGGCCAAACAGCTGATTTCGCCTGGTTGATGAAAGGTGCCTGGCCTTGGCCACAGGAGCCGGGCAGATTCTGGGAGGAGAGGGAGGCCCCGCATTTCCTTCACCTCTTCACTATCGGGTTCTCATGGGGGATGCGAGTGTTTGCGCTCCCGTCTCTCTCTGGCTACGGTGGGCGGCTGTGGTGCTGTCGTCCTCGGGGGCAGGTTTCATCTGCCTAGGAATGGAGGTCCACGTTCTGACTGGGATCTAGACCAGGTCCAGGATATTTGGACTCCACGTTCTGGGATCTTGATGGGGCTTTTCAGCCCCACCCCCCCACCCATGCATGCCCCCCCCACCCATGCATGCCCCACATGCTGATGGTCCAGGGAGCTATGGGCTGGCTCCACCGCTATAGACCTTTGCAGCCCAGACCACGCTGATGTTCCCCTTCCTGCACTCGTGTTTACACAGACCGGTAGTCGCATTCTGGAATATTTATCTCCTGGGTCTTGCCTGTCACTGATCTTGGTAGAAGAAAAAAGAGTTGATCGGTTTTGAGCAGAAACTGCTTCCTAGACACTGTGCAGCCCTGTGAGAGCTGTTCTGACTGCCAGCTCAGCCCAGTTGCCTTCCAGAAAAATTGTCAGTTCCCCCCTTTCCTGCTGGAAAAAATGCTTAAAGTTTTCAAAAAGTTTGAAAG
Organism: Mustela nigripes; assembly: GCF_022355385.1. Classification (NCBI taxonomy): domain Eukaryota; kingdom Metazoa; phylum Chordata; class Mammalia; order Carnivora; family Mustelidae; genus Mustela; species Mustela nigripes. The sequence continues at coordinate 152,159,793 of NC_081568.1, read as the reverse complement.
TGTTTTTAGAAAAGGGATAAGGCACCCGCAGGCTCATGCAGAAGAACGCCGAGAGACGGAGCCATCGCCGGCCGCCCCGGCCACCCCTTGGGGATCCCAGCAGATCACTCGGTGTCTCACAGTGACTGAACCTGTTACAGTCGTCTTCAGAAATTGGGTTTATCTCTTACGTGGCAAGTACTGGGCGACTGTCAGCAGGCTGATATTTCAGTTTGGAATGAAGATTGGAAGTTGTATTAACGGAGAATTATAACGGAGAATTATAACGGAGTTGTATAGTTGTATAGGACGGAGAAGTAGTCATCACGGCGCCCGCCAGGTCTGGCCGTGCTGATGGTTTCTGTGCTCGGCTCCATCCCCGCATCTTTGTGTTATTCCCGTTTAACCTGCCTGCGCCCATGTCCTCTCTGTGGTTCCCGTTTGCTTCCTCTTCTTGCCTCCATAGATCAGAAGTCGATTAATGTCAAAACAGAGTTTGGGATTAAATGATAAAACAGAATGATTTCTGAAAACCAGAGCTAGGATGGGTTGGAAACGAGTTTGTTGAATACCATGGATTGTGAACTGTTCTCCCCAAGTCTCATTATACATTTGATTGACATCATCATTTGCTCCCCCGGTGAGTGAGGGCAGCCCCCGGGCCCCGAAGGGTAGTGTGTGATGGGGCCAGAATGGGGTCTGCGGAGTGGTGGAAAACTTGTACAATAAGTTTTACAATAAGAAGCGGGGTGGCCTTAGAGCCGGGATTTGGGTGGCCTTAGAGCCGGGATTAACTTGTACAAGTCCGCAATAAGAAGCGGGGCGGCCTTAGAGCCAGGATTTAGCGAGTCTGCAATAAGAAGCGGGGCAGCCTTAGAGCCGGGATTTAGCGGTGAGTATACACGGAACAGCCATTAGGTTGGGATTCTAATTATGGGATCTGGACTGTCAAAGTCGAGGTTAGAGGGTTTCCTAAAGGACCTTCTAAAGGCCAATGGCACGCCGTTAAAAACGAAAACTGCTAGGTTAAAAATGGTCAAGCAGCAGCTGAAAGACATTTAGCCCGTATGGATTTTTCCCCCAAGCCCTTAGTTCTTTGGAAGGATATCCTTACGGGACAATGGAAAGGCCCAGATCCTGTATTAATCTGGAGCAGAGGTTCCGTTTGTGTTTTCCCACAGGACGTGTGTGCAACCAGCTTCCCTTCCAGAGCTATTTCCAACATTCAGCAATATGTTCCAGTTCACCAAACAATGGGCTGGCACAATTGATCTTCTTGTCCTCCTCCTTATTGGCATTCTGCTTCTATTCAGAAACATTCGCCAATGGAGAACACAGCAGCGAGAGCAGAGCCGAGCTATAGTACAACCCCTATGTCAATAGAGGCTGGGACATTGCCCCAGATATGGCTAAGCATGCAAGATCGGTAGTCAAAGACGGGTAAGATCAGTAAAGAAACATACCAACCTAAGACAGGACAGAGATCATCGATATCTTGTGTCTGATGACGGGTAAGGATGTTTTCTGCTACTGACGACCTAAGACAGGCACGATCTCTGCCATAAAACAAAAAAGGGGGAGATGTTGGGGACTGCCTCCAGCCTGGAAAGTCCCCGCCATTACAAGATGGCACTTGGCTCACTCAGCAAAATACACTGCAAGTAAACAACGAACATTCTGGTGAAGCCCGCCTAAAGGAGGACATAGTCATTGGCTGTTTCAAATTTAATCAGCATAGTAACAGGACTCTCATTGGCTCTCCCCATTGCTTGGCCCCTTATTGGTCCCCCTGCTGCTTATAAGCTAAGGAAGTTGACGAAATAAACGAGAAATGAAGCATTAACACCGAACCAGGCTTCTTGTCGTCCTTGCGGGTCGAGGGCGACAGTAGGGTATAGACTGTGACCCAGACGTGCAGGCACGTGTGCCCACGCAGATGGAGGGGTCCCACCCTAACTCCTGGGGGTCCACAAGCCTTGGTCGTCTCCTACTCTGAGATGGGTTAGCTTGGATCCGATGGGTTTGTGGAGACACTTTGGGGTGGGTGAGCATGGGGCTGGATTTGGAAATTCGAGGCCCAACCTGACTCCTCCTGCCTCTGTGACAAATTGCAGTCCCCTCTTCATCTCCAGTGAGCTGGCTGTATGAGGGAGAGGGTGCCAGGGTCCAGTCCTGGACCTCATGGCTGGAGCAGACAGAATGAGCATCTCAATGTTCCTTCCTTCGTGTAGACGAACCGGTGAACGTCATGTTTTGCAGCCAACAAAACAGTGTGACGCAGACAGTAAGTGGACTTCAGTGCTGAAGAGAAATGTTGAAGCCTCACACGTGCTGGGGGACCCAGGCTCTGAAGGATGGGGGGCCGGGAGTCTTGGGTGGACAGAGCCTTCATCTCCAGCAGCCCATGGCAGAGAAGGTGACTGAGGCAGAGAAGGGGACAGGCGGCTGTCATTGCTCCTGCTTCTGCAGGCCACCGCAAGTGAAAACCGAGGGAAGCAGGTTTGCAACGAGGATCCCTCTGACTGGGCTGCAGCCCTCACCGGCCTTCCAGGTGGACGCACTCAGTCCCCCATGCAGACAGAGAGCTGAGTCTTGGGGAGTCTAGGCAGTGAGTGCAGGTGCTGTTCTGGAGATTAGCTCAGTGCAGCACTCAGGGCCACATGCTGATGGGCTGCTTTTGGTTGGACCCCAGGACTGTCACTCTGTGGGGCCTGTATTCTGACGGCTGCAGACACCTCTGGTTTCTCCTGCCTGATGTGAAGTGCCCGGAGAAACCTGTGTGGCCGCGGCATGAGGTCATCACACACAGAGATAGGGGACCAGGTACATCGTGGGGCATGGGGTATGGAGCTGAGGTCGGCAGCCATGTGCTCCTGGGCTTCCTCTGTGAGCACCAAGGCCGGTATATCTGTGACTGAGGAGCCATCCCAAACACTGTGGGTGGCTGCCACTCCCCCGCCACCACCTCCCACCGGCCTCACAGCGTCAGGAGGACACATAAGCCAGGCTGCCCAGGGTGCGGGCTGCTCAGCGCCCAGAGCGCGTGAGCCCCAGTGCCGATGGGAGCCTGGGCCGTTGGTGGAGCTGCCAAGGACAGGGCGCCCTCTGGGCGAGGCTTGTTTTTGGGAGTTAGACCCAGGCCACTGAGGAGGGCGAGTCTCTCTCTGACAGTTCTGGTTTGCGGCGCCCTGAGTGGGTCTCTCCTGAGACATCAGTGTAGACCAGAGAACAGCAGAGGTGTCCGGTGACTGGTTATTTTTAACTGATCCAAAAATCTTCACATTCTCATTCTTGTTTGACTTTAATAGAAAAACTTTCTGCCGTTGTCCTTCTTCTTTCTCACAAAACTGAAGGCAAGAATATTTGTTGTAGAAGCAGGTGGTTGAGCAGAGGTCAGTCTCACGGGCTGTCATTTCGCTCTGCGGGGGGCTGTGACAGGAGGGGGTCTGTGTGTGGGCTGTACAGGGATGCAGGCCATGTGCAAGGACAGGAGCCTTGCAGCGTCTTCAGGGGGGCCTGGCCACACCTGAGCCGCCACCCGAGGCTTTCGTTGCTCAGTGTCCTGGGGGTGAGAGCAAGATGGAGACCCTGAGACGTTCTGGGGACGGAGGACTTCCCGCGCGAGTGCTGCTCAGCCTGATCACACCATGAGAATTTGGCACGGAAAGTTTTGACAGCACAGCCCAGTTTGAAGGCTGATCCCCTCAGCCAGGACAGGGCCTGGTCCCACACCTGCCCCCAAGGCCAGCATTGTCCTGTCCACTGCCCCCAGCTCAGAGCTGGACAGGGTTCAGGAATATAGAAGGGCAGAGACAATGGAGACAGACCCGGAGACCGACACGGAGGAACCCGGGTCACACAGCTGGGCCACGCAGGCTTTCTGGGCATCGTTGCCATGGAAATGAGAACACCGTTAATCACCTAAACTCAGCACCGTTGCATTTAGTCACATGAAGGCTGTACCGTATTTTCAAAGAAGTTTAATATTTGTCAGTGACAAGCAGTGTTGATGACTGGCATGAAGTGCGCTCAGGGGACAGAGAGAATTGCCGTGTTAAGGGGATAGCTTAAGGGGATAGTATCTGGTTTCTGGGATTTAACCAAAGCCTGAAAAGTTGAAACAAATTCATGGGAGGGCAGGAAGCCGAGTTGCTTTACATTTTGGGCAGATGTGCTGGTTTCTGGGAAGCCGCCTGTCCCCGCCTCTGGGGACTGGAGGGCAGAGGAGTCCCCTCTGGGGACTGGAGGGCCCCACGGTGCTGGGAGCCTCTGGCATGCCCAGGGCACGTTCCATCCGTGTCCCCCAACCCAGCTCCCTATCTACAGCCGCCAGGGTCCACTCATTCCCCAGCAAGAGCGGAAACGGTCAGCAGCTTCTGAGAGTCCTGCTTTGTTTTCTGTCCTCACTCAGCAACCACCAGGACTCAGACGTCACATGTCAGGCGTGGAAACACATCATTAGGAAGAGGTGACATGCGAGTTTCATGTTAGGCCACCCTTGCGTGTCTGGGAAGTTTCTTAATGGGCTTGCACTGGCCACTCAGCTTGGTGGCGGGAGCCTGCTGCTTCTCTGCCCACGCTTGTCCACACGCTCATGGGCTCGTGCACGTGCATGTGCACCCACGTGGTCTCCACACACCCACACACGCCAAGTGCACTCACATCTGCTCAGCTCACGTGCCGTGACATATGTGCGTGCACGCACACATTCAAACACAGTCACCCACACATGTGCTTGCATGCGCACATTCACACACACACACACACACGTGTGCAGCACACTCACGCCCACACATGCATGTGCCCACACACAAACCATAATGGTCACTGCGGACACAGCTCAGACAGGAGTCCTGACAGAGCTTGACGTCCCAGATGTTTCCTAACCCCGTGCCCTCTTGCCACCCCGCAGCCGACCAGACGGGGTCGCTGTTTGTCAGAGACACTGTGCTGCAGGTCAGTGCTGCGACTCCCGCCCTCAGCCACGCTTGTCCAGACTAGTGGTGACCGACGGTCGTCCTCCAACGTCTCAATTGCTGTCTCTCCAGGTGAACGGCACCAAGGTAGAGAATGCAACCCACCAGGAGGTGGTAAGTTTGCCACGTTCGGTGACTCGGCCCTGGTCAGCTCCTCTGTTGTGGCTGCCTTTCTCTCCAAATCCTGTCTCACGCAGTGTAGATACGGTTTTAGGACTGGGGAGGACGCCGGAAGACTTGGTGGGCGTGTTGTGTTGTGGGATGACCGGGGGAGGCCCGGTGCAGGGCGGTGCACCACGGCTTCCACAGGCTGTGCCAGCAGATGGCTCTGTTCCCATCCCCGTTGGGAGGACTGAGCTGCAGGGAGCAGGGACGCTGCCCGAGCATTGGGGTCGCTGGCCATGCTGAGAAGCGTCGGGCGTCCCCCGGGCTTGCTCTCTCACGCTTGTGTGTAACTGGGCAGACAGCTTGCGGGATGGCTTGTGATGCACCCGCCAGGGATGAAGGTGTGCCCACACGCATTACCCGGCCTTCCTTCTGTGGAGGAGGACATGACCCAGGTCAGTCAGATGTGGGGAACAAGGAAGGATGAGCCAACACCCGCGTGAAGCCGTCCACTTGGAGCAGCCGACCCTGGGATGGAACCCACGAGGTGGAGCAGGTCGTAGCTGCCGCCAAGGGGAGGGGCGACAGGACAGCCTCACCGTGCAGCGCTGGGATGGTGCCTTGGGGCGGGGCGAAGCTGGGAGGGATGCCTGGTCCTGGAGGCGATGTGTAGATGCCCCTCACAGGCAGCTCATTCGGAGGGTAATGGAACCGAGCCTACATCCCGTCTGTTAACGTCCCCCAGCGGGTCAGCAGGTATCCGTCCCTCGGGGTTGGTTTTTCCGGGAAAACGACCGGTAACTCCAGGTAGGGCAGACAGCTGTGCTGCTGGACCATCCCTGCGATGGGGTCCACTGAGCTTCCAGGACACCCGCTGACGGTCCACTGTGTTCACCCACAAAGGACCCGTGTGCACACCCACCTCTTCTTGGGGGCCCACACGCAGCCCCCGATCTGCACTGGGTGTGGGGAAGGTGCTTGCAGTGGGGACAAACAAGCATGGGGTCTCGAGGGACGCACAGTCCGGGGCGTATGTGCACATGCGTGGAGTATCCCCAGCTATGCTCTTCCCGAGCCGCATGTCTGTGCGTCTCTGGGGGGGGTTGCTTCCTCAGGGGAAGGAAGGCTTCAGGGGTCCCTGAGCACCCGGCCCAGCCCAAGAAAGCAGACAGGTCGACCCAGAAGTCATGCTAGAGTGAATTATGGGCAGACCTTGTAAACAGAGCGAACTTCAACGTTCGGTACAAATACGCCTTCAAGTCAGATTATCAAGTAATTCGTCCAGATTCCAAGGGGGCTGAAAAGGGGCCGTTCAGCCTATTATTGGGGCAGATTCCATTTTTCAGATTCATGAAGTTCATAAACATGTTAAATAAGTGAATCCCTCATAAACACATGGTCTCACACCCTCATTTTTCAGAGTAAATTCTAGCTTCAGTTAATTCTTTTTTATTTCAGCATAACAGTATTCATTGTTTTTGCACCACACCCAGTGCTCCATGCAATCCGTGCCCTGTCCAATACTCGCCACCTTGTTCCCCCAATTTCCCACCCCCCACCCCTTCAAAACCCTCAGATTGTTTTTCAGAGTCCATAGTCTCTCATGGTTCACCTCCCCTTCCAATTTCCCTCAACTA
>NC_081568.1:152124278-152152996 GCF_022355385.1 Mustela nigripes | reverse complement strand
CAAAACCCTCAGATTGTTTTTCAGAGTCCATAGTCTCTCATGGTTCACCTCCCCTTCCAATTTCCCTCAACTTACTTCTCCTCTCCATCCCCCTTTGTCCTCCATGTTATTTCTTATGTTCCACAAATAAGCAAAACCATATGATAATTGACTCTCTCTGCCTGACTTATTTCACTCAGCATAACCTCTTCCAGTCCCATCCAGATTGCTAGAAAAATTGGGTGTTCATCCTTGCTGATGGAGGCATAATACTCCATAGTGTATATGGACTGCATCTTCCTTATCCATTCGTTCATTGAAGGGCATCTTGGTTCTTTCCACAATTTGGCGACTGTGGCCATTGCTGCTATAAACATTGGGGTACAGATGGCCCTTCTTTTCACGACATCTGTATCTTTGAGGTAAATACCCATAGAGCAATTGCAGTGTCATAGGGGAGCTCTATTTTTTATTTCTTGAGGAATCTCCACACAGTTTTCCAAAGTGGCTGCACCAACTTACATTCCCACCAACAGAAATGTCTATACTGCCTAGAGCAATCTATACTTTTAATACCATTCCGATAAAAATTCCACCGGTATTCTTCAAAGAGCTGGAGCAAATAATCCTAAAATTTGTATGGAATCAGAAGAGACCCTGAATCATTAAGGAAATGTTGAAAAACAAAAATAAAATGGGGGGCATCACGTTACCTGATTTCAAGCTTTACTATAAAGTTGTGATCACCAAGACAGCATGGTACTGGCATAAAAACAGACACATAGACCAGTGGAACAGAGTAGAGAGCCCAGATATGGACCCTCAGCTCTATGGTCAAATAATCTTCGACAAAACAAGAAAAAATATAGAGTGGAAAAAAGACAGTCTCTTCAATAAATGATGCTGGGAATATTGGACAGCTATACGTAGAAGAATGAAACTCGACCATTCTCTTACACTGTACACAAAGATCAACTCAAAATGGATAAAAGACCTTGACATGAGACAGGAATCTATCAGAATCCTAGAGGAGAACATAGCAGTAATCTCTTCGATATCAGCCACAGCAACTTCTTTCAAGATATGTCTCCAAAGGCAAAGGAAACAAAAGCAAAGATGAACTTTCGGGACTTCATCAAAATCAAAAGCTTCTGCACAGCAAAGAAACAGTCAAGTAAACAAAGAGACAACCCACGGAATGGGAGAAGATATTTGCAAATGACAGTACAGACCAAAGGTTGATATCCAGGATCTATAAAGAACTCCTCAAACTCAACACACACAAAGCAGACAATCATATGAAAAAATGGGCAGAAGATATGAACAGATACTTTTCCAATGAAGACATACAAATGGCTATCAGACACATGAAAAAATGTTCATCATCACTAGCGCTCAGGGAGATTCAAATTAAAACCACATTGAGATATCAGCTTACACCAGTTAGAATGGCCAAAATTAGCAAGACATGAAACAACATGTGTTGGAGGGGATGTGGAGAAAGGGGAACCTTCTTCCACTGTTGGTGGGAATGCAAGTTGGTGCAGCCTCTTTGGAGAACAGTGTGGAGATTCCTCAAGAAATTAAAAATAGAACTTCCCTATGACCCTGCAATTGCACTCCTGGGTATTTACCCCAAAGATACAGATGTAGTGAAAAGAAGGGCCATTTGTACCCCAACATTTATAGCAGCAGTGGCCATGGTCGCCAGACTGTGGAAAGAACCAAGATGACCTTCAACGGATGAATGGATAAGGAAGATGTAGTCCATATACACTATGGAGTATTATGCCTCCATCAGAAAGGATGAATACCCAACTGTTGTAGCAACATGGATGGGACTGGAAGTGATTATGCTGAGTGAAATCAGTCAAGCAGAGAGATTCAGTTATCATATGGTTTCACTTATTTGTGGAACATAACAAATAGCATGGAGGACATGGTGAGTTAGAGAGGAGAAGGGAGTTGGGGGAAATTGGAAGGGGGAGGTGAACCATGAGAGACTATGGACTCTGAAAAACAATCTGAGGGGTTTGAAGTGGCGTGGGGTGGGAGGTTGGAGTTCCAGGTGGTGGGTATTATAGAGGGCACGGATTGCATGGAGCACTGGGTGTGGTGCAAAAATAATGAATACTGTTATGCTGAAAATAAATAAAAAAATAAATTAAAAGCAAACAAAAAAACTCATTGAGATTCCACCTTATACCAGTTAGAATGGCCAAAATTAGCAAGACAGGAAACAACATGTGTTGGAGAGGATGTGGAGAAAGGGGAAGCCTCTTACACTGTTGGCTTCAGTTAATTCTAAAAGGAATCGTGTCAACTCTGCTCGGACGCAAAGGAGCCACAAGATGAGGCTTCCTCACACATACACTGCCCCAAGCTTCGGAACGTGGGGGGGACAGAATGTGCTTATTTCCACGGCAGGCGTACATGGGAATGAACCTGCAGCCTCCCTCTGGGTTACACACTCTGGGCTTCTCTCCACATTGGTAACTGCTGTTCGAGCAGTCGCCATGGGGAGCAGACCATCTGTGGGTAAGTCTGTGTCGCACAAGTTCTGAGACACATCCCCCGAGAGAGCAGGACATCACTGGGGCTGACAGTCACATGGTGTGGGCAGGAGGAGCCCGCATCCAGCGGTCCTGCGCCAGGGAGGAGCTGGGCCAGCATGGGTCTGCCTGGGAGCTCAGGGCGGGCAAGGCCGAACAGGTCTGTGCCCACAGGATCTCGGTATGGCCGCGTGATGGATGTCGTGTTCCTGCATTGTGGTCAGAAGCATCACAAAGATCTTGCAGATGTGAGAGCATCTTGGCTGAGTCTTTGCCAGTCCAGCAGAGCAGACCAAGCTCTTAGGAACGACAGACACATTGGCGAGAGCTGCCCTGATTAGTAAGCATTTGGGAGCTTACCTCCTGGTGCCTCCTAGTTGAGTCAAATCCATCCTTTCCGACCTGTTTCTGAATCCATCCGGCCTCAGGGCAGAAGTAAGGTCAGTCACGTGCATTAGTCACAGAATGGAGATGGCGCAGAGCTCAGAGCAGCTGCATGTCCCAGGCGGTGCCCACCCGGGAGCATGGCCGCTCGCTCTGTCTGTTGGAATGGGACTCGCTCTGCCCTGGCCAGTCGCTCGACAGATGTTCATGGAACTCCTCTGACACTCGGCAGTGGGGCACCGAGGTGGGCGTAAGCCAGGCTTCGGCCTCAAGGGTGAGTGTGGTCCGGGGCGGGGGTGGTGCGCTGGTTCACGCTGGAGGCCGGCTGCCCAGTCCTGCCTCTGCTCTCCATCCACTAGGCTCTTGGAGAGACACTTGCCCCATCCCAGCAGACTTGCCCTGTGCCACCTCCCTCTGTCTTCTCTGCGGGGATCAGGTGTTAACGTTCCCCGTGTCTCTGTTCAGGGGTGCATGTGCCCGGAAGCTCCACCACCGTGAATGGAAGGTGCTTCCAGCAGACGTTGCATCCGTAATCAGGAGCCAGGTCAGAAAGGAGCAAAAACACACGGATTAGGTGGGTGGGTTGTAAGTGGAGGACTAGATGACCGACAGATGGACAGATAGGTGCAGATGATCGACGTACTTTCTCACTCAGAGGCTGGGAAATTGTTGGGGGAGGGGTTCTCGGCCCCAGAGCCCATGACTGTCAGCACCCCACGGAGATTTCTGCAGATAACCTTCAGTTCAGGTCAGTTTCTCCGTCTCTAGCTGGTAGTGTTTGATGGCACAGGAGCAGGAAACAACTTGTAATAATGTCGCAGGCATGGTTCATGGGAGATGGGTCCTGGGGCGGCCGTGGAAGCCGAGACTCCTGCTCACGTGCTCACCTCTTCCAGCGAGACTGGTCCAGCCCCGTCTTGCACAGACCAGTCCCCTAGGTAACATTGCTGCCCACGCCCAACTTTGTGGCTTCATGGGGCAGGGGACATCCAACCCATGGTGACCACTTCCCTTGTGTTGTGGCTCATGGACCCACCAGAGTGCGGCCGCCCCTCGTTGTCCTAGGAGCGTCTCTCCAAAAAGAATGTTTCCAGACAGATATGGTTTTATCGACATGGCTTCATGACAGACCCCAAGCATGTGCATGTGACCGTTCTGCTGCCTCCTTGGATGCCACCAGCAGCCCATCTACATGGACACTCCAGCAACTCGGGTCTCGAGTCCTGCTGCCCATGTGGCAGAGCCCATTGTGACCAGAGCACGGAGACGCTGACGGGCTTGTCACAGCCGAGTGCCTGGTGGACTGTCGGGTGAGTGGGAAGAGCAGCGTGCCTGGACGTGGTTCCAGTTCCTTCAGGACCCATGGAGGCCGCTGGCAGCTGTGTTGTCTTCCTAGATGCTGACATCTGACATGCAATGACTTGTCCTTCAGTCTGCAAGGGTTGGCATGCCCCAGGCCACTGGCAAACACATGGAGGTCACGGGCTTGCATCTGGTGTGGGGCCATGGCTTGCTGCCCTGGCATGTTACCAAGTTCTCCAAGGTGTTGCCTCATTTTCCCCAGCTTGAAGAAGCCTGATGTCACCAAGGTAGCAAACCAGCAGTTGGCCCAGGAAGAGACCCCACTTCGTGTAGACTGCAGGACAGACAGATGGCTAGTGTGGCCGCGCGGCAAGGGAGGAAAGGCACCGTCCTTGTAGCTGGAAAGGACAGTGTGAGTGGTCCCACCCAGAGAGGCAGGGGCAGAGTGGGCGTGCACAGCCCTGTAGCTGTTACTGGGGTCCGTGGGCTCATGTTCCCGGCCGAGGGCCGTGGTCACTGCCGACTCACCCGCTGTGCGAGGCTGAAGGGGTGCGCGAGCTGGGAATGTGGGACAGACTGCTCGTCTTTTCGGTCCTTCACGCAGCCTCGCAGCTGGTTCTGTTGTGCCAGCAGAAGCCATTCGAGGTTTTGCACAGGCCCCTCCTGACCGCAAGTTGAGAAGCCGGCGTGGAGATGCCACTGGCCAGTGGCTGCGTCTCTGCAGTCTGTTCGGAAAGAGTTGCTGCAGGCTGTGTCCAGAGCCACCGAGACATGGTGGGCTCAAGAAGAAACAAAGGCCACCATCGCCTGGCCCCTGTGAGCCCGTGCTGAAGGGACCATCATGGGCTTGGGTCCAGGAGGAGGACCCCGTTTGGGCCCAACACTGATGCCACGTGTCCTCCTGTGGGTGCCAGTGGGGAGGCGGGTGGTACAAATGTTTGGTCGGAGGACTCGAGGGCGCACAGTCCACAGGTCGGCTCAGTTCTGGAGGCTGACGGGGACTCTGTGGCTCTCTTGTGAAGGTCCAGTCTCTGTCCCATTAGAGCTCAGGAAAGCAAGTCTCAGGAAGGCATGTGGTTATGGTGTCTGTGAGTCGCTGTGGGATGGAACCCACGCTCACCAGACCACCTGCCGCGGCCCCTGAGCCATCCTGCCTGCTCCCTGTCCCCACCTCCAGAGCAGACATGAGAAGAAGGTGGTTTCCTTCTTTGCAACTGATTCATTCTCAAATTTCAATTCGTTCCGTGAGTTCTCGGGTCCTCTGTTGGTGGAAGGCTGGCATCCCGGCAGAGATGACATGGTCCATCTGTGGTCATCCATGAGGTTTTCCCCGCATGCCGGGATTTCAGGTGTAAAAATCACCAAGAACTTGTCTGAGGATGATGCCAGGGATGAGATTCTGTGAAGAGAATTTCAGCTGATTTACCAGAACATGCCAGTTAACCCGGAAGAAACGTCCGAGTGGCACCCACCTGGCTTAAGACCCCAAATGGCTCCGACTCCAACATCCATGTGCAGACGTGCCTGTCATCATCACAGGTGGTAAGTCAAGAGGCCTCGCTAGGAAGGGCTCCCACGAATACGGGCATGTGATGTTTGCCGAGGTGGAGAAGCTAGTCCGGGCCTGACTGTGGTCCCAGGGGCTGGAGGTCGGTCTGTCTCTGTCCCGCAGCTCAGGTTGCTGGGGGAGTCGCCATTTTAAAGGGACCGTGCATTCCGCTTGCTCTCTCTCTCTGCTGTCGGACAAGTCCTCCCAGCTTCCCAGCCAAGATCGAAGCTTGAAGTGTGACCTCCTGCCAGGGACTCTGGGGGTGTTTCAGAAATGGGAAGTTTGGAGAGACCTCATGGATACCTGGTCTAGCCCCTCATTTCACATAGGAGGACTTTGAGGCGATCAGGGACCCAGTGGCCTGCTTGTGTCTGTGTGGACGAACATGGAGGAGGAGCAGGAGATGGGCAGGGTGGCCCGGGCCCCAGGGGGTCCCCCTCCCATCACAGTCGGGAGCCAGGACCAGCAGTGAGCAGGGACGCCATGTTGCATATGGTGCTTTCCCACGTCCGGCCAGCGCCAAGCTAAGCAGGAGTCACATGAAGGAGACGTGTACAGGTCCTCCTCGGCACAGAGGAGGAGAGCTTGCAGCTGGACTCCAGCAGGTCAAAGATGAGGACGGCGGACCAGCTGCTCCCTGAGGCTGTGTGGATGTTCCTTACAGCACGCTGCCCTCCTGCCCGCAGAGTGGGCTTCTGGGGATGGAGGAAGGACACAGAAGCCAGGAGGGGTAGGACAGCTGGGGCAGCATGGGGAGTCCCTGTCCAGCCCACGGCTGTGGCCTCACCTGTGCCCCCAGGTTGAGCACGGCTTGGGGCACCACACCCTCCCTGCAGAGCCCAGGTGGTGACCTCGGCAGCCCTGTGAGTGCACCCCCCTTTCTTCCAGTTACTCTCCATGGACCTCAGTGAAGGGTTAGGAATGTATGTGATTAGTGATGGACCTCAGTGAAGGGTTAGAAATGTGTCCAGTCAGTGGTTAAATTGAAGTGAAAACACACTCATTCTTCTTGTCAAGTGTGTGGACGTGTGCGCGTGGACGCGTGTCTGCTCGCCCATGCAGGAGAAGTGAGGTTGGGGCATCAGGGTAAGGGCCTAGCCGTGTGGCCGGGTGGACTTTTCCTGCATTTTCCTCACCACTGACTCGGTTCTGAGTACATCACGCAGGTGCTGTCAGTGCACACGTGACTAGGGGCAAAGCAGAGTCCCTCTAAACAAATCAGCAGCAGCAGCGGGGAGACCAGGTGGTGGAAAGGGTCACGGCTCTGTGCTTGTCCCGTCCGTAGAGACCCCTTGCATGGACCCACACTCCGATGCCCATAAAAATCTGGTTTTGAGATCTGGGGACAAGCTGGCTGCGGAAATCTATCCGCAGATGTGCTGTGATGAGATTACTGGTGCCCATCCTGCCCCAAGGGGTCAGGTCTGCCCTTGACCACTTACCTGATGTTCCTCCACTACTAAGGTGCTGATCACTGATGGAATAACGTCCCCTTGGGAAGGACTTCGTGTCACAGGTCCCTTAGTAAATGGTGACTCACACGTCACAGCCCGCACTTGCAGGTGCGGAGAACTAGTTCCGATGCTGTTTAGACTCTGCTGGTTTTCAGGAAACAGAGGCCGGCAGGACACTGGTGTTCATACTTCTGACGCTCACCAAGTAAGCGCTTGCCTGGCAGGTGGGTGGCAGGGAATGGGAATGAGCCACTTGATTCATAAAACACAGAGACGTGTTCATGCCTCTCTTGGGCCCCCGGGCTGCGCGTGTCCCTGTGACGTTGGCGTTTCGGAAAGGCTGATGGACTTATTTGCGACACCGTCTCTGATGTCATCCTGCCGAGTGTTCTGTCCAGTCTGCAGAAATGCCTTTTCTTGGGCGTGGACGTGTGACTCACCCGACTCCCCGTGTTGGTCGTGAGACTCACACATAAGGGCGCACCGGCTGGGAAGAGGCCTGGCCAGAACTGGGAGGTGTATCACGGTGAGAATCGACGGAAATCTTTCCTGCTGTCTGAGAGATGACACTGCCTTGGTGGGCATGTTGGCACGTGCCGACATCCGTGGACTTGAAGAGCGCGGCCCACGGCTGTCGGGTGTCGGGGGAGTTGCAGGTGTACTCAGTGGTGCGGTCACAGACCGCACAGACGTGCGTCATGTATGTGAGAAACGCGCCTGCTTCGTTCTGAGGAAGAACACGACAGACCGTGCTCCGTGGTCACCGGGAAAACTTCTCATTGATGGGGCCTGAGGGACTCCCCAGCCATCGTCATATCCTGGAAAACTAGCTGTGCTCCGGGTTCCGGCCAGATGTGTGGCCCTGAGCCAGAATGGCCTGGAATCCCACCCCCGCCAGCCCTCTGCTCTTGCCGCTGCGTGTGTGGCTATCCATGCAGGAGGCTCCTGGGATCTGCGGATCTGGGATGCCCGGGGGCTCAGTTTAACATCTGACTCTTGGTTTTGGCTGAGGTCATGGTTGTGATCTGAGAGTCATGAGCTCGAGCCCCATGTTAGGTTCAGCACAGAGTCTGCTTGAGAGTCTCTCTCCCCATCCCTCCCCCCACCCCTGCTCATGAACGTGCTTTCTATCTCTCTCTAAAATAAATGAAAAATTTTAAATGGAAACACGGAGGGCATGGTGATGGGGGAGGGCACACGTGCGGCTCTCCGGGCTGCGGAGGGGACAACAGTAGGTGTCAGGGACACCTGTGACAGCCACTAAGATGCCAGGCCCAGGGACATGGAACCGATAAGGGAGCAGGAGCCAGAGGCGACCGGAGTTGAGGGAGGGCCGTGCAGGCGAGTCCTGACTGGACGTGACTGGGGGCTCTCGGCCGCACACCAGCCAGATACTGGTGAATTCCATTCCCCTCTGGGCTCAGGAGCAGCGACGTCACACTTGCTTCCATGTCGGTGAGTGTGCGAGACGCAGCGAGACATGGAGATCCTGATGGAGTGGGAAGTGACCAAACCCTGGATACAGTGCAATGCCCAGCATAGCAGCGTGGGCACGTTGAAGGGGCACCCGCTCATGTCACGGAAACCCAGAGCTCATGCCCGTGATCTGCTGGGTCCCCATCACCCAGCTTACCTGTGCCTGCCAGCATCTGGAAATAGGCCATCTGTGCCGTTCTGCCGAGTCCTCCTGACGGGACTTCCTGGTGGGGGAGTGGTAAGCGCAGACGACGGCCGGGGGTGGCACCCCCATGGGTGCATGAGGGTCTGTGTAGATGGCACACGCATGTCGTGTACTCAGGGCGGCGGCTGCTCCCGGGGCCATGGGGCCTCCTTGTCTCAGTGGTCGTTGCCAGCGTGCAGTGGGTGAGGAACAGTCCAGGCGCATGGGGATCCTGTCTTTTCTCTCCGAGCCCGGTCCTTTCTGACGGTAACGTGGCTGTTCCCTGTCTTGTTACAGGTGCGTCTCTTGAGAAATGCCGTGACAAAGTGACCATCACGGTTGAGTATCTCAGGTACGCACCATCGTTTCTAAAGCTCCCATTAGGTAAGGGGCAGTGAGACCTTCAGGGGCCCGGGGTTTCCTGCTCCCCACGCTGTGTGTCCCCTCGGATGGGAGTCATGCCTGGGTGTCAACAGTGGTCACTCCACGGTGGAGGATGCAGGTAGATGCCTAGCTGCAGGCGTCCCTGAGACCCTGCATGTGCACACACCCAAGGCCTTTCTGGAGAAGGAGCCTCAGCCGGAGGCCTGTGCTCTGATCAGCTGTAAAGTTCCTCCTTCAGGTCAGCTCACTGGTCAGTCCCCTGCACACATGCCCACACAGAGAAACCAAGTTTGTGCCTGAAATATCAGTGTGACGTGAGGAATGTACCCCAAGAAGGAGAGGAGGGAGGCACGCGTGTGAGAGGATGGTGAATGGACGCGTGTGAGAGGAGGGGAGGGCATGCTTGTGAGGAGGGGGGAGGGCACACGTATGTGGGGATGGGGGAATGGATGTAATGAGTCTGTGCTGTGAAGGGGTCACCCCACCCTGGACATGACCTAAATCTCTTGCTCGCCGAGCAGTGACCGGGTCAGTGAGGCGCCGCTGGTCCGTCCGGAAGTCTCAGTCCAGGTCGTAAACCATGACCTTTGCTGACTGCGCGGCCACTGTGCATTTACAACAGTGTGTGGTTGCTTTCCTCCTGGGCAGCCGGGACGGGCGTCCGGCACCTTCGTGCTTGTTGGGGCTTCGGCTCTGACCCTCTCAGTCAGGTGTGCAGCTCGGCGGGCATGGCCGCGCCCTCCTCTCCCTCGTACAGGAGCGGCCCTGCCCTGGGCTCGCCCGTTGGCCTCATTTCCTGTCCCTTGGCTGCTGCCCCGTGCCATGGAGTCCCCAGCCGCTTCTGTCCACAGGTTCAGGGGTGACTCCCCGGCAAATCCGGCGCAGGAGGGACCGCACTGGACCGAAGGGCCGTGGACCTCATTCATCTTCCTGCTCCCCCCACCCCAAGACCTTGAACAGATTGGCCCCAGAAACCATGTGTTTTCCTGTCAGAGCCCCATGGGGTGACCTCACCCATATCCACATTCCTAGGGGAGTGAAGGTCCCTCCTGTCGCTGTGCAAACATGTCAGGACAGCTCGCCACGTGACATCCCTCCCTCTGAGCCTGCACGTTGTGACTGGGGTATTTGGTGAAGTGCTAAGAGGGTCTGGGATCCTGAGAACAGCCTGAGGGGCTGGAGACACAGGAGGTGGCATGGTCAGAGTGGCGGGAGCAGGCGTGTCCACCGTCAGCCTGGCCCTCC
Source organism: Mustela nigripes (assembly GCF_022355385.1). Taxonomy (NCBI): domain Eukaryota; kingdom Metazoa; phylum Chordata; class Mammalia; order Carnivora; family Mustelidae; genus Mustela; species Mustela nigripes. The sequence continues at coordinate 152,142,487 of NC_081568.1, read as the reverse complement.
AGGGAGGAGTAAAGAACATGAAGCCCTGTGTCCCGTCCCATGGGGCTGGGGGAGTGTGGGCCACAAAGGGGGCAGCCACGGTGCAGGACGGGCAGGTCCTGGGATCCAGGGGGGTGCCCGTCCGGGGTGGACGGTCTGCTCGCCAGCTCACGGGAGGGGGCCCCTCGGGCACTAGCAGCTCCTGCCTGTGGCCTGGTGCTCCGGGTCCTGGGAGCAGGGACCACAGCCGCACCTGCGTTCGGCAGGGAGGAGCTGGCCTGGCATGGGCCGGTGTCTGCTTGGTGGCCGCAGGAAAGCCGGGCAGCTTGGACAGCAGATGCCTCTCGCTCCTGGTTTCAGGGACTGGACGTCGGAGGAGGACCTGGTTCTAAGACATCTCTCATGGCCATGTCCTCACATAGGGAAGGAACAAGGGAGGCCTCAGGGGCCTTTTACGGGATGACCTTGTCACCTCCCACAGGCACCCAGCACCTTCCCATCCGGGAATGGGGACACAGACAATCTGTTCGCGACAGGGGTGAGGTTTGGTGAGATACAGGGTTTGGTATAGGCAGGGGAAGGTGCAGCAGGAGCTTCCCCTGATGGCAGGAGGGCTGCCGAACCATCTCTCCTCTTTCTTCTAAATCTCAGATGGAATGTTGTGAAGAAACGTGGCAGGAAGAAGCTCACGGCACACGGGGCTCAGTGGCCTCCTGCCGCTCTGGGTCTCGGGTCAGACTGTGTGAGCAACGGCTTCACGCTGATTATCTCGGGAAGAGTGAGGGCCAGTGAGCACTGGCTGTGCATATGAGTCTCAGGCATGTGGCCTCGTGTCCGTAGGAGGCAGGGCCACCAGGTGGTCTGTGTGTCTGCCTGTCTGCCACATATCAGTGTTCCCATAGGGTGCCCACTCATGGTTTCCATGAGGGAGGGAAGTCACTTGTGGCCTGCCACCCGTGCCACATGAGATCCGCCTCCCAGGTTTCCTATGCGACGGGGATGTGGAATTCTTTATGAATTCAGTAAATGTCCATGGTCGTTTTATTGGGTTCTTTGTGAACTACAAGAGTTCAAATCTTAGTATCCTAAGAAACTGCGGTGTAGTGGCCGTAATCCTTCCTGAAATTCAAGCAAAGTTTCCAATGCTGAGGCCACAACATGAAGGCAGAGTTGCTCTTGCCTGCTCGACCCTCAACCCCACATCGGGTCATTGGTAGCAGGCAGCCACACTCTAGAACACGGAGTGAGCCTGGACCCTGTCTGTCCACGTCCTCAGCAACCACAGCTCTGTCCTCATGCCCCATCCGCATCTGTGTCCAGAATGGTCCATCTGGCGTCCCCTCCGGCTCAGCTCTGTCCCCACACCCCGTCTGCGTCCCTGTCCGGAAGCAGCCTTTTCCTGGGAGCTGTGGAGGCTGTGGGGATTAGGGTGGCCTGGATTCTGCTGAGTCGCTAGTGAGCCAGTCTGGAGAGCCCACGTGGAGACGCTGAGAGGCAGACTTGGTGCTGGCCCCGGGGCAGCGCTGTGCTGCTGGTGGCCGTCGGCAGGAAGAAAGTGTGGCTGTTGGATGTGAGCACCACTGTTGCAGCAAAGGAGGACAGAGCACGCTTCTCCTGAGTTCTTGGGGCTGCGCACCTCACAGTGCAGCAGGAACATGGTGGTGTGCGGGAGGGTTAGGTCCTGCCGGACGTTGAGTGGGGCAGAGAAGGAGGCCTCGTGCGTCACCCAACGGCAGGGGCAGGACTGGAGGCGGGAAGCCTGGCAGCAGCACACACAGCCCCATCTGCAGAGATCCAGACTGGTGGCTTCGGAATGATGGCATGTGTGGTGTGGCTTGACCTGGGTTGTAGCTTTTAGAAAGGGACGAAGCACTGGGCCCTCTCGGGTAAGCGTACGGAGCCGTACTCAACAGCTGTTCCATGATTTCAGGCTCACACGCTCCTCCTTGCAGGCACTTGCAGAAGGGGAGGTGGACATTCACGCGACGTGGCGCAGCAGGATGACTGCAGCCTTGCTGTCCATGCTGTCCCCTGCTTCCGGCGGTCACGTGCCAGGTTCCTGGGTCCGCCCAGAGGTGCCCGGGGTCTCCTTAGGACGAAGCCTCGATGCTCTGTTCCTGCAGCAGGGGCCTCGCACACTCTGCTGATGTCTTCCCGTGTCTTCCCCACCGAGGTAAATGGACTGTCTCAGTCGCAGGAGCTGCTCACGGTTAGGATGGGCTTCCCGGGAAGATGGCTTTGTGTCTGAGGCTGTTCCCACATGGGAGACGGTGGAACACTTTCCCCTTCCTTTCCCAGGAGAGCCCCCCTGTCAGGGTCTGTGAGTTCTTGTTGGTTTTGTCGAGCTGTTAACAAGCTCTGGTCATCTTGTCCAGTTTTTAGAGGGACTGGGGGCGTGCCCCCCCTTTACCAGAGCAGATGCTCCGTGGGGAGCCTTCTCTCCCGAGTGCCCCCAGCAGCCATCTGGGGAATACCGGGGTCAGCAGAAACAAGTGCTGAATCCCCCTAATTTTTTCCTCCATGAAGTGATGATGGGGGTCGTGGTCCCAACACAGCTTTGTAGGTGGCGGGAGGAGGTGAAATGCTTAGGAGGCTTCTAGTTCCATTTCCAGGACGTTGCAAGGATGCTAATGATGTTGTGACCAACACGGGCTCGTCTCTGTGCCCCTGCCAGTGGCCACGTCACACCACTGACTGGCAGCACATAGCCTTGACACCGGCGGGGGTGGGTTTGGGCACAGCGTGGCCAGGAGGTGAGGGGGCAGACCCACTCCACTCTGGCTGTGTTTTATCACTGGGCACGTGAGCTCAGGAACCTCCGATTCTTCTCTTTCCTGGAAAGTCAGAAATCTGGATTTTTAAAGTGATGCCTTGGTTTTTCTCAAAACAGATTTGTGGGGGGTGCCTGGGTGGCTCCGTGACCTGAGCCTCTGAGTCTTGGTTTTAGCTCAGTCGTGTTCCTGGGGTCCTGCCTGGGCTGCACGTCAGCTTTGTGCTGGGACCAGAGTCTGCCTGCTTCTCCCTCCCGCCCCTCCCCTACGCATTCTCTCTCTCAAAACAGAGAGATGTGCGGGTCACACTTGGCCTCCCCCCCCCCAGTTTGGTGCTCCCACCGGATGGGACCCATTCCCTGCAACGGGCTGGGGGCATCCACAGCTCCCTGGTGGGGTGGCCTCCACTTGGGGTAGGGAGAGGACATGGAGAAGAGGAACTCGCAGCTCAGAACGGTGATAGGGTGACCCCAGGGCAGGTGCGGGCATTCCTGGCCCTGGACCTTTGCTCCCGGCCCTGGTCCGCAGTCCTACCCATTTCGTTCGTCTTTGTGTTTTCCACTCATGTGGCTTGCGACACCCAGAGCATCAGAAAACGTCCGACAGATAAGTACTTTGACAACAAAGAACAGAAAGTCAGGACTAGGGTTAAGTAAATCAGCCGATGTGACGCTTGTGCTGGGAAGGACAGGGGAGAGGCCCTGGTGTCACATGGGCGTGGGCCCTGGACCCTGGTGCTGGCGCCTCGGTTCAGGTGTCTACCTTCTGCCCATTTTCTGTGTGAGGCCGGATGGAGGGGGTTGCTGCAGGGTCCCAGGGCAAGATCGGCATGTGCTGACAGCCCAGACTCTCACCACCCACCCTGCGTGAGGGGCCAGGTGTGGGGTCCTGGGTGGCCTCCTGGGGCTGGGGTTTCTGGAAGGCGCCCCATCTGAGTAACGTCTCTGCTTGCCTGCAGGGTCCCCGGGGCCATCCAGTGCCCACGGCAGCCGGGCCTGCTCCCCACAGTGCAACAGTGGCGTGCGTCTGAACGGCAACCCCACAAGTACAGTAAGTAAGCACGGCTTCTCTCTCTCCGACTGAGCGTGGGACTGGTCGGCACAGATGCCCCAGAGGGGGCAGGTCCCACACGCTGGCCAGTGCAGAGCACAGATGTAAGACAGGATGGAGGATGCCACTGGCCGGCATTCGTTCCCCTGGGGGACACCTTGATATGCCACGACAGGGGGTCATACTCGTGACTTGTATCACCGCGAGCAGGAGGCACACCCAGCTCCGAGGCAGACCTCATTGTCCTGTTCTCATCTGCCAAGCAGTGGACCTTGTCTTCAGGATGCCTTTGTCAGGTCCCCTTGGTAGGGGGGGCACTGCCCAGGGTTTGTTCCCGAATCAGGACAAGCCTCTGAGCAAGCACGAGGCTGTGTGCCTGCGCTGAGTGTCCATGAGGCTCCAGATGCCCTCCCCATCCAGAAGCACCGCGGGGCTGGAGCAGGGCAGTGGACCGGCTACGGAGCCTCCTCCCACAGGGGCCTGGTCCTGCTCCCCAACCAGTGGGCCTGCTGTAACCTCTTCCCAGGATGTGAGCTGTCCCCCAACAGCATCTGTGGGCACAGATCAGTCACGTAAGCATCTGAGAATGCTCTGTTGGAAATCTTACCTAGTAGCACGGCTAACACCACTGGCTGCCAGGCCTGCGGTGGAGCCCCAGAGCGAGGTGTAATGTTCCGAAAATGGCATCATTTCTGGTTTGAACCCTTTAATGTCACTCTTGATATGTAAAGATGGCAGTTAGCATCTTGGTCAGCCGTGCAGCAAAATATCAGCACAAAACCCCACGAACTCAACTCAGATCTATAACCAGAATATTGTCACTGGCTTTTCAGTCTGCATGTCACATGTCTATACTGGCTCCTGGCCCACCCAGAGGCAAACAACATCCTGGATCTATGTCGTCCCCTTGATCGAATATGTTTGTGTGTGTGTGTGTGTGTGTGCACGTGCGTGCACGTGTGTGTGTGCACATTGTGTGTGTGTGTGTGTGCAACCCTGAAAAGATGCCATTTCATCTAATCCTAACCCTTACGAAGTATTGCTCCAGGACAGCATTCGGGGTTTATGCTTTTCTCACCGTCCTGGTTTCAGGATCCGCAGAGGTCACAGCGAAAGGGCCCCGTGCTGTGTTGCTGCTGCTGTGCATGAGCCACGGTTGGTTTCCCGACTGTCGTCAGGCAGTGGGCCTTCAGCATGTTCTGTGGGCCAGCACGTGGTGGGTGAAATCTGGTGGCCGTGGTCAGAGGACGAGTTCCCTGGTGTTTGCTTTCCGGCATGACGTGGCTCCTGTGCCCGCACCTGCAGGGATGTTCCCACTCCCGCCCCCGCAGCCTGGGAAGCCCCGCTGGCCACTGCCCCCACCCTGCTGTCTCAGGGGCTTTGATCCCTGGCATGTATACAATGGCCGCTCTGCCTGGGACGGATTTTGTTTCCACCCGCGCAGACGAGGTCCGCAGCTCCTCCTCCGTGTTGATGTCTGGTTCTATCTTTTGGCGACCTGTCCTCCCACCTGTGTGCAGGCACGAGGTTGTCTGTCTGCCACACCGACCCACAGGGATGCTGTGGTGCTTTCGGAGCAAACCCTGCTGCGTGCTGGCGGCAACAGCTGGTTGTCCTGTCGGGAGGAGTGAATCTCCGCGGATGATGCACCCACATCTTCCTGGGGTTCTAGAATCCGCTTTGCGGACCCTTTCCTTTCCCTTTGCTCATAAAAGACACTTGCTTGTACTTTCTTCCAAGTGTTTTCTTGTTTGCTTTCCATGTCACATCTCAAAACCAGATGAGACTTTTGTAAAACAAAAGTGGGAAATAAGGATCAGATTCGTTTTCCTGGGTAACAGCTCATCGAGACCTGTTTCCTCAGGGGCCATGGTGCTGCCTGGATCCTTGGCCACGTGTCCCGGCCACGGGTTTACCACTGAGCACAACTCGTACTTTTTCCATCAGCGTCCAGGTCTGTGCCACGCTTAACCGCCGCGCGTTTGTAGTGCAGCGTGTGCCGGCCATGACCTCCCCACCTCCTTGTCCGACGGTTGCTCCCATCCTCGCACCTCCTGTCTTTCTTGTGAACTTTACAACCTCTGACCAGATCCCATGGACGTCTTGGGATCAGATCTGCAGGGATCTGAATGTTGTACAGTCACGGAAAGAATCTATCACTTTAAGATTTCTCAATCTTTTTTTTTTTTCTTTTTTATTATTTTCCACACAAGAGCATTCATTTTGCCGCTGGTCCTCCTCAGAGCCATGTACCACCAACTCCGACTCATTTGTGTTCCCTTACTCCTTTCCCTTTACTTGTGTTTTCGTGTTTTCCTGTGTCCTGCGCTCTGGTCTGGGCCCCTTGCGGGAGCCTGTGGCAATGACTGGACATGCTGGCTCGTTTCTGATCACAGACGCAGGATTCTTATCCGTCCCCTTTACTGTCCTTCTTTTCTTCTTGATCTTTAAACTATTTTGGTTAAGTTCTTCATGTGTCTTTCCTCTAAAGTTCTCGTCTGCACGTTAGAAATGTATTTGCTTAACTTCTACTAATTTAGAGTTTGCCCTTGAAGTGTTGCCGTCATCTCTGTTTGCAGCGCAAAAACGTACCCATCCCCAGCTCCTTTTGGAAGGACGTGTGGACCTCGCACCCTGTCCTGGTGGTTCCCCAGGGTGTCCCCGTGTGGCCCCATGGCGCGTGAGGTTTGGGTCGCGCCTCATGGAGCCTCCTGTCGTCCGCAGGATGTCCCGCATTTGATGCTCTTACAGACTCAGTGGCCCTTCTCAGGGACTCTGAATGGAAACCCAGACCTGTGGGCTGCCAGTCTGTTTCAGGTTATTTTAAAACTGGTTATTTTTTCTAAACTTAATCCTGTTTCCACTTTCTGTGGTGTCTAGTGATAACACCAGGACGTTCTCTTTCGGTGTGGCTGTGGGTCTGGGGCCGTGTGCTCAGGCAGCTTCCTGCATGGTGACCGGAGACAGCCTCCTCCTTGTCTCTGACACCCCGTGTTTCCTGAATCCACGTCCTCGGCCTCCATCGGGGCCCTTGGCTCCCCGCGGGCCTTACTCCAGCCCCAACCCTGGGACTTGGAAGCCATGTGTGCTCGAACGCCTCATTCTGTCTGCCAGAGCCCCTACTTCTCCACATTTCCTTTCATTTCTCGTTGGGTTAGCTGCTGGGGAATTTCTTAAGATCTTTATTTCATTACTTTTTTCAGCTTTGTACAGTGTCCTGAACGGTCTGCTGAGGGCTGTTTTTTAAAAAACCATCAAGGATTGCGTTAATGCGATTCCTCGTAAATGAGAGTCGTGTGGGGCGTGGGATGCACGGAGTGCACTTGAGAAAGGAGTGGACAGGGTTGGGGAGAAGCTCCCCGTGGTCTCCCCACACCTCCCTTTCATGGCCTCGGGCCCGGTGGACATGTGGCTCACGCTGGCATGGGCGCAGGACCCAGCGCGGGGCTGTGAATGTGCATCCTCAGCCGTCCTCCCGCCCTTACTGCAGAAGGGGAAGAGAGGGCTTCAGAGCTAGTCAGTGCTCTCAGACTGGTCCAGCCAGTCCCCTTCCAGACAAGCTCTCTGAGTGGTTCAAAACGCGTCATAGAGGATCTGAATACCAGAGAATCAAAATATAGTCATTTTAAAAAAGATATCAAGATTCAAAATCCTATAAAAAGCTTTAAAGGCCTCCTCCTTGGTTCTCCAGATGGAGACACTAGTCCCACTCATGTCTAGCAGCTGGCCCACCGTACGCTTTGAGCTGCTGGGCTTTCCCTTCTGGACGCGACCGAGCACTGTGGTCATCCCTTACCCTCAAGGGAGGACTGTGTCACACACAGCCGAGTGGTTATGCACCCGTGGGTGGGAGAGTAAAGGGACCCCAGCCGCACTTCGTTTTACGGAAAGAAATAAGTTGGAGACGTTATCGGACTCTCAGGGTCTGGACCACTTCTCATGGGGACTTTTCAGAATGGCTCAGGTCACTTGCATTCTCCTAGGACTGAAGCGGCCAAGCACGAGACGGGGCTGGTTCCGAGCCGCTCTGTAATCCGGGATCCCTCAGGGGTGGTCTCTGGCTCGGCGGCGGAGCCTCTGAGCGCACCATGCCTGCAGCCTCGTTGAACACGTCCATGCGCCAGCGCTGCTGGGTGTTGCTGGGCGGCCATGTGTGTGACAACTGTTCTGTGTGTTTATTCTGAACTAGAATTTTAACCGCCCCTTCCCCCTCCCAGAGTTGCCACCCCCCGCTCCCAGAGATGAGGTCAGCTCACTCTTGGTCTCAGGGCGCTCCCAGGGGAGGGTCCGGGCCTGAGGCACCCAGGGGAGGGTCCCGGCCTGAGGCACCCAGTACCCATCATCTGGACACATGGCGTTCTCAAAGTAAATGCAGATGGGAGCGGCAGGAGAGGCTAGAGCTGTTAAGAAACTGTCTTAATTCTGAGTCTATTCAAGAAGAATTAGGAAAGTACCCACTGTGGTGCCCATAACCCTTCTCCACCCCAGAGAGAATCAGATGCAGACCCGAGTCTTAGCTCACACCCAGGTGACCGGATTAGGCCACATAGCTGGTCGAGGGGGTACCAGGGGCAGCCCTGTGGCCACAGCTGCAAGGCCTACCTGCCGTGGGATGCACGGACAGTCACATGCTTGCTCTGTGAGGAGCTTCATGGTTTCCATGGAGGCCCTGCGGGAAAGCTCTTCCCAGATGCCTGGGCAGGCTCCTCCCCGGGGCCCTTGGCAGATGTGCCCCAGCCCTCCTATGCAAGCCGCTTACCGCCTGTGTTCTCTGAGCGCCTGCAGGCATGCAGCCCAGAACGTCCACACACCCACACCAGGCACAGCAGTTGCCAGGACAGCAACCCACCTGTGTCCCCGGGAGGAGGAAGGACGGACCAGCGTCCTCCAGACTCAGCATGGATGAGGAGCTCAGGGCCCCAGGAGCAGGCTCCCTGCTGGGCAGCCTAGCACCTGTGTCTGGTGCCCGTTACTTGGTCCCTCTCTTGCTGCCTCCCTAGAGCTAAGACTCGGTGCTGTGGAAATACCCAGCAGCATTTGTTTTGGGGAAACCCGCCCTTCTGCAAGTAGAAGGTCTCACGTCCCTGCAGATGGCCCATTTAGGAGCTGTTTCCTCCCTGGAGATTGTCGGCAAGATTCCCACACACTTCGCCATAACCTCCTGGGTTTCCCAGGGATAAGCTGACTTGCAGAACGCGGTCCAGTCTGTAACCGCAGGACGCTTGCCGCTGCTACAGGAACGTTGGTCTGCTGGGACGGCGTGCACCCCTGGTGGCAGAGGCGCGAGCGCTCAGGACTTCCCTATGTGTGCGCATGTGAGTGTGCGTGCGTGCGTGAGTGTACGTGTGTGTGCATGCACGTGTGTGTATGTGTGCATGGTCGGTGCCATGGGTCATCTCTCCTGCTACTTCAGGAGTTGCCTCGGAAGAAGAGGGGGAAAGGCCAGGGCAGGGGCGCGGCGAGCAAAGCGCAGAGTGCCAAGGCCGTGGGGACCCGTCCCTGCAGCCGCCCAGTGCTTTTGCCATCGTTCCCCTGAGGAGAAGGCAGGTGAGGCCAGCGGGTGTCATCAGGCTCGTGCTTCCCGCTCCCCACCCTGTCCTGGTGCACACTCCTCGTGATCTGAACCAGGGGAAGCCGGAGCAGCAGGGAGCCCTGCCCAGGTGTTTGTCAGGTGTTTCTCCAGTAACTGTTGCTTTTTTTCCCTGAAAAATATCTTGACCAAAATGTTGGTCTGGCGCTGGGTGTCGGTGGAATTTGCTGTTCTGAGGGTAACGTGGGCAGATGAGAGAATTGAGGTTCACAGGGTACATCCAGGGCCCCAAGTGACGAGTAGCAAGGATAAGTAGCAGCGTTGAAGCCGGGTCTGTGTTGGGGTTAAACAGCGTTTCTTGTTGAAGGGATATACTTGTATAAAATACACATTTTCATGTTTACGTGATTGTGATCACACAGCATGTGTTTCTCCTTTGCTTATGTTGTGCACAGTAGGTGTGTGTGTAAGCGTTTATTCAGAAGGCTGAGTCGGTCCAGAGACAGAACGGGGTGAGCCCAGGAAGCTCCAGGCAGCAGGTGTCAGGACCCAGCGGGGCGGGGAGCGTGCTCAGAGTGCCTCAGACCCGCCCCTCAGTGCTGCATTAGGGATTGTTCTTGCCTGGTTCTGTCCAGCACATGCATGCGGGCGTGGCAGGCTATCATGTTCACACAGAGACCGTGAACAGATGTGAGAACCTATGGGGGATGCTTAGCAGGTGTTGTCCGGAGTTTCACTGAATGTGAATCACGACCGATTTACACTCAGACCTCAGAAGCGTCTCATCATCACTTCTCAGTGCAGGGTACTTCCTCCCAAGCCGCAGTTTGGGCATGTGTGGGCCTCTGTTCTGCTTCAGGAACCAGCACGACCTGACCTCTTCAACCCCTGCAAGCCTGGCTGTGCCTGGGCCCCCCAGCTCCAAGCCCCAGACCCGTCTCAGACAACATTGCATGTGCCATCTGTGGGATGATGGAGCATGCAACAGCCACATCTGTGGTCTGCGTCCCCCATTCTTTTACATCCAGGGACCTAGTAAAGAGCAGGAGCGACCAGACCAGTGCTGTCAGCACTGTTGCAGGAGAAGTAAGCACCTGTCACGGGGAGGCTCACAATGTTGTCACCACACACAGACCCCTTGTCCTGCCCATAGCCTGCATGACCACATACCGCATCCCTTGCCGCTCTGTGGGGACCCTCTGGTGTCACAGGACTGATGAGACGAGGGGTGGGCCCAGGGGGTGGGGAGGCCATCGGCATGAGGACACCAGCAGTCACTTCTGGGAGGGGGTAGCAGAGGGGCCCAGCCTCTCTGGGTGGGCCCAGCCTCTCTGGGAGGAAGCGCCCATGGCCGCTGGGAGAGGACCACAGAATGAGATGCGGCATTCCTCACCCTTGTTGTGGCAGTGGCTTCCGTGGACATGGTAGCTGCGACCTTCTCACCCATACCTGGAGTTTCAGCAAAATCCTTCTGTGTGATAGATCCCTACTAACATTACCCTTAGTTGTATTACACCCTTTCAGTTTTATAATTCTGTAGGAGCGACAGCTGAAACTTCTTCTTTTATATGACAATGTGGAAATGGTGCACCACTGCTCTTGCATTAAATGTAATTTATATTCAATGTTTCTGCTTTTTTATCTCATGCAGTGGATTTGCTTTTATGTTAAATGCACAAAATGACTATCGTGGATCGTGGATCGTGACTACGGTATATCGTGTGTAAGGAAGTAGGATCCTCGGTTTCTTTTAAAATGTGTGGTGTGTCACGAGGAGTAAAGACAGAGGAGGGTCGTGCTTCCTGGGGGTGCTTTTCCTTGGCCTGCGTCTTCACGGCTGCAGCCACACTGCAGGCGGTGGGGAAACCGGGTCTGCGTGGCCCTGGCAGCAGCTCCCGGCAAGTGCAGCACAAACCACAGGAAGGGACTCGGGAGGAGGAAAATCCTCTGCATGAAACAGTTTCCCTAGTGTTGAGACCTTGCCACGTCGAGACACCTGAGACGTTCCAGGGAAATTGAGGGACACACAGATAGGAAATTAGGAAACATGTGACTCCGAAACAGTATATAAGTTTAAACTCCTGTGAATCGCTGACCAAGAATTATCTAATTTAGTAAATGGTAAGTACTGGGAATATCAAATCTTCTGTGGGTTCCACGTCCCCTCCTGTAACCCATGTTAGCTGTAGACTCTTTCTGCGTAAAAGGCGCAATAAGTACTTCTGATGCTTCTTAAATGCTATTGCGTTCAATAAATACGTGTTCTGAAGTCTGCAACTGTACCCAGTACTTGGAGGAAAGCGCCAGGCTGGATTCGCTCCTGCCTCACAAGGCACAAGAATGCTGCTCTGGTGTCCCCGAAGGCCTCTCGTGGGGACTTGGGGTTGGGCTGTCCGTGGCCGCAAGCCCTGGGGAGGTGGGGCTAGGTCAGGACCTGGCACAGAGCAGCTCGGTGACATGGAGCTGGCTCCTGTCTGCCCTCCTGCTTCCCCGAGCATGTCTGTGAGGCCTGTGACCCGTGGGGACCCCTGGCGGTCCTCCTGGTGTCACCAGGATGGGTGCACGGTGGATTGAAGGTCCCTGAGGCAGCTTTGGCACCCACCTTCCCAGTGTGGCATGTGGGTTGTGGTGTGGAGTCCTGCTTCTCAGGCGGCGCCAGCAGGTCAGGTGCCCGGAGCTGCTCTGCTCCAGTCCAGTGGTCCATGACACATGTGGACAGTGGCCCTGCCATGGATGCCTCCCGCCGGCTCGTGCATGCATAGCTGTGGGTGCCAGGAGGAGGCCATGGGGCCGGGCGGTCCCATGCCGGAGACATACTCGCAGGGGCAGCAGTTTCTGCAGCAGAATCGCCACCCGCCAGTCACTGAGGAAGCTGGAGGAAGGACCACGGTGCAGACCCAGCACAATCGCCAGCGCCTTCCCCGGAACTAGCACACAGCCCCCCACCCTGCATCAGGGTGATGACAGTTGAAGTAAGGGACGAGACCCCGGACGTGACTGTTTGGAAGGGCTCATGATGCTGCCATCACAAGAACCCCTCATCACGTATGTCACATCCTTACCTGACAGGAAATACTGAATGCGATTGATCACAGAAATATTAAAAAATCCTTCCCTTAAAGAAAATCTTCCCCATCAGAGCAGTGCTGTTGAACTCAGAGGCAACAGTTCTGGGCAGCTCCTCAGCCTCTGGTGCAAAACCATGGGTCCTGACCAAGTGTTTCCTCGTATGTGTACTTCAAAAAGATGAGATTGGAGACCCCCACTGGTGCCTGCGCCGAGACCCAAATGCACCTGACCGTCTGCGTTGTGCCCAGGGGAAGTCTTGTAGGGAAACCAGTCTATTCAGACTGTGTTAGATTTCATTTTCCCCCATTTTTTTTAGGAGTATCAGTGAGGGGCATCTTAGTTCTCCACGAAAAAAGAGAAGTGTTCATTAAAGTATTACATGCATTTTGTTCTAATCGATTTCACTTCTAAAAACACGAGTTCTGTGACGGGGTCGTAACCTCTGAGTATGACGAGGAGTGTCGTTAAGCCCATCTCCTCAGGGCTGTAGTGGCGAGGGCAGGAAGCAGTGTGCTGGGACACATCTGGGCTGCGCCCTCACAAGGCGGCCCACCTGCTCTCAGGGTCGTGCATGGACCTGACAGCCCCGGCGGCTTCACGCTGTGGCCACATCAGGCTGGGAGCGTCACTCTTCCACACAAGCTGACAGTACAGCGGTAACGGTAACTGTGACCCATCCTTCCATCTCTGCTGGGTTGTGAGGGCCCGACAGGGGTCCCCATCAGCCAGGTCAGCATGACCCCCCTTACCCCAGCCACGCATTGCCCCGGGTCACTGTGCGCAATACGAGTGGGCTGTGTTCTGCACCATTCAGGCTGTGTCTGTGACAGCCTGAAATTGCGTAGGGAACGGGCCCAGCCTCCAGCGGGATTTCCCAGGGTAGAAACACAAACGTGTGACCCACAGCCCTGTTGTCTGTGGGCAGCACACTCGGTTGTGACTGAACATGAGGTAGTGAAACGTGGGCTGCTTGCTAGAATTTAAGCCTTTCTTAGGGTTCATAATCATTAGTCTTTGCTGATAAAGACCAAAAAGAAATCGAAGCCTGATGGTTGAGCGTGTCTAAGAGCAGCCCTGAGCCACGACAGTCCCACGAGGGAATGAGCCACACATGGCACGGGTCGAGGTTAGGACCTCCCATCTGTGGTCACATAATTGGGGTGTCATGTGCCACCTTCTCAGTGACCCCAGTGCGAAAGCACTCCATCGTCACTGGTGCTCTGTTGCATTGGGAGATCAAGAATGCAGAACTTCCGTAACATCACCAAACACCTGCTGCCCACTCCGGTGACCTGTTTGTTAACTTTGTGCACATAAATGTGGGAGAAGCTGGGGCCCTGGAGAGAGCCTCAGGCTGAGCGCAGATGGCTGCAGTCCCGCGTGAAGGACATAGCACTCTCTGCAGGTATGAAAATATCATCCAAATCATGGAGGACAAGGGGAGATGGAGAGGAGAAGGGAGTTGGGGGAAGTCAGAGGAGGAGATGAACTGTGAGAGATTGGATTCTGAGGATCAAACTGAGGGTTTGGAGGGGCGTGGTGGGGGGTTGGGTGAGCCTGGTGGTGGGTATTTTGGAGGGCACAGATTGCATGGAGCCCTGGGTGTGGTGCATAAACAATGAATTCTGAAACACTGAAAAGTAATTAAAAATAAATTTTAAAAAATCATCTTAGTTTATTTGAAATGATTTTAACATCAGCATTAATATTTCTGTTTCAAAAATTGCATTTAGACCGAAGTGTGCATTGACTGATGAACAGGTAAGAACAATTTGTGCGCACATGGAGTGTCACCGCCAGGAAGGAGGAACCTTGCACTTGGCCGTCTTGCTGTGCGGCGAGAGTGTGTTATGCTGAGTGGGATCAGAGGGAGACGGACACCGTATGACCTCCCCCAGGCGGATTTAAGAAACAAAGCAGATGACTCCGTGAGGGTGAGAGAGAAGAGAACGGGAAACAAACTGCAAAAGACGCTTAATGACCGAGAGCAAACTAATGGGTGGGTGGACAGAAGTGGGTGCAGGATGGGCTGGATGGGGGACAGGAGGGCCCTTGTTAGGGTGAACCTGAGTGTCGTGTGTAAGTGATGATCACTGAATCTCCTGAAACCAGTATTGCCCCGTGTGTTAACTAATGAGAACTTAAATAAAAATTTTTTAAAAACTAAAACTTAAAAGTTGCATTTAGGTCCTGCCCTGGGTGGTGCTTCACCAGCAGACAGTGGACATGTGTCAACACACTTCCTTCTCATGACAGACACAGTGTGTGAGGTGCAGGGTGTCCCTGCCACAGAGAAGCCGTGTTTCAGAACGTGTGTCAGAGCAGGTGCAGGTCAGATTAATGGAGACCCTGAAGTCCTAGCTCCCTGCCTGTGAAACATGAGTCTCAAAGAAAGGGACCTAAGAATTTATCTTGTACAATTTCCCTGTGTGTTTCAGTGCACAGTGAAATTTTCAAGTCTTTACATAAGGAGTGGACATAGAAATAAGACTGAGCAGCTGGTGGCGTGAATCTCCCATCCGGCACCGGTTCTGGGATCAGCGGGCACTGGTAGAACAGGGAGTGCTCAAAGCCCACACAGCATTTCCTCTGCAAAAGAACCACCACACTCAAACCAAAACCAAAAACAAGGCACACCTGTTCTCAGGCTCTGGGCGGCTGGCAGTCAAACACCATGAGCCCTGAGAGAAGGGACATCGCACAGCGAGCACGGCCTGGCACCGTGGGACTCCAGGATAGCACGTGGTCCTGCTGCCCTGAGGAGACAAAGATAAGGATGTGGACCTCTGCATCAGCCTGAAGCTATGGGGCAAGAAGGCACCAGAGTCCCCTGAAGGAGGGGGGAGTGGGGAGTCGGTGTATGTAGGGTTTCCAGAAGTCCTTGGTTGAATGCCAGGATGCCAGTGCACCAGGAAATGCCATCTGGTGTCCCTCTGGAAAGGCACTGAGGGGCACGAGCACACAGATACTAGAGGTCTAGCAGAGCTCACAGCATTGCAACTCTGCCACAGCCAGAGTGGGAAACCTGTTAACTCCCAGACCTACAGCTATGAGGTCCTAAACTATCCTAAACAGAGCCTCAAACCAAGCTTGGCAAACACCTGCAGACAAGACAGTGTTGGAGGTGGAATGCCCTAAAGTCCCAGGGGTTTAAGAAACACCTTCGTTTTCCAAAAATACCACCCCTGTGTTCAAAGTGACCAGAGTAAGTGAGCTGCCTGCTGACCAAAAGTCCCCGGGAAAAAGAGGTAACCATGACCTTGTGTCATTGACAGTGGGCAGTATGTAATTGGAAATCACTAGTGATGTGAAGAAACAAGAAGTGATAGAAAAGTTAAAAAAAAATGAAAAAATGTAATCAGTAGAAATAGACCCCATGTGAAGATGTTGAATTTAGCAGACAAAGGACTTAACACTTTCAAATATGTTGAAGGCCTTAGAAGAAAACATGGTCTTCATGACTGAACAGATAGGAACTCTTAGTGAGGAAACCGAGACTTCAGAAGATAAATGGTAACCATAATAACTGAACTAAACACCACTAGTTTGGCTTCCCGCATAAGGATGATGGCAGTAGAACTGGTCAGGATACTGGGGGATGAGATGAACTGAAATGTTGTCAGTCTCAAGAACACAGGGAAAAAGACTGACAGAGGAGCACTGGTGACATTTGGGACACATCAAGGGGACGAGTCCCAGAAGGAGAATGGAAAGGAATACAAGCAGGATGCATACGAAGAAAACTATCTACAGGCAAATTCCCACCCAACCATGGAAAGCCAAAGAAGAGAAGGACATTGAGGCATCAGCCAGATTTTAAAAAGACATTTCTTACCCAGGAATAATGATGTAAATGACTGTTTATTAAGAATTTTACATGCAGAGGAAAATATTCTTTAAAAATGACAGGATACAGACATTTTAATGTGAACCTAAGCTAAGAAAATGTCACCAGCAGAGCTGCACTAAAAGAAATCCTAAGAGATGACCTTCCAGAGGAAAGAACAGGGTGGCAGATGGAGATGCACACACAGGAAGGAGTAAGGGGCTCCGTAAGTAGTGAGTATGTGCGTGTGTTTATAAAATACCTACTTTTATTCTTCTCTGAGTTTCCTTTCAAGTTAAGTGATAGAATATAGCAAATCAACATGGAGGTGATGGTGTGTGTGGAAGTAAGAGATGCATCAAGTAGAGCCCCACTCAGCAGACAAGAGTGGTCTCAATTTCTGCTCAGGTCGTGATATCCAGCCATGATCGAGTCCTACATTCGGCTCTGTGCTCAGCTCTGCTCGAGGGTCTCTCTCTCCCTCTCCGTTTGCTGCTCCCTCTGCTCATGTGTATGTTCTCACTCTAAAAGTAAAGTAAATAAAATTTACCTACCTATCTTTAAAAAGTATAATAATACAGTGTAAGGAACAGGCACTCTGAGCTGATCTGTTTGAATTCTTACACTTGTGAACTGAGCTTTGGGAAGAGGGATGTATCAGATATAAGATTTTGGTGTTTTTTTGTTTTTTGTTTTGTTTTATTGTGTTATGTTAGTCACCATACAGTACATCATTAGTTATTGATGTAGTGTTCCAAGATTCATTGTTCGTGTGTCACACCCAGTGCTCCATGCAGTATGTGCCCTCCTTAATACCCACCACCAGGCTCACCCAACCTCCCACCCTCCCACCCCTCTGAAACCCTCAGTTTGATTCCTGGAGTCCTGAGTTTCTCATGGTTTGTCTTCCCCTCTGATTCCCCTTTAATTTTCCCTCCTTCTCCTAATGTCCTACGTGTTATTCCTTGTGCTCCACAAATAAGCAAAACCATATGATAATTCACTTTCTCTGCTTGACTCATTTCACTCATCATAATCTCCTTCAGTCCCATCCATGCTGACACAAAAGCTGGGTATTCATCCTTTCTGATGGAGGTGTAATACTCCATAGTGTATATGGACCACATTTTCCTTATCCATTCGTCTGTTGAAGGCCATCTTGGTTCTTTCCACAGTTTGGCTGTTGTGGCCATCACTGCTATGAATACTGGGATGCATAAGGCCCTTCTTTTCACTACATCTGTATCTTTGGGGTAAATACCCAGTAGTGCAGTGCAATTGCACGGTCATAGGGAAGCTCTATTTTTAATTTCTTAAGGAATCTCCACACTGATTTCCAGAGTGCCTACACCAACTTGCATTCTCTCCAACAGTGTAAGAGGATTTTCCTTTCTCCACATCCTCTCCAACACTTGTTTCTTGTCTTGCTAATTTTGGCCATTCTAACTGGTGTAAGGTGGTGTCTCAGTGTGATTTTGATTTGAAACTCCCTGATGGCTAGTGATGATGACCATTTTTTCATATGTCTGTTAGCCATTTGTATGTCTTCTTTGGAGAAGTGTCTGTTCATGTCTTCTGCCCATTGTTTGACTGGATTATTTGTTTTTTGGGTGTTGAGTTTAGAAAGTTTTTTATAGATCCTGGATATCAGCCCTTTGCCTGTACCATCATCTACGAATATCTTCTCACATTCCATGGGTTGCTTCTTTGTTTTGTTGACCTTTTCCTTTGCTGTGCAGAAGCTTGTGGTTTTGAAGAAGTCCCAAAAGTTCAGGTTCGCTTTAGTTTCCCTTGTCTTTGGAGACGTGTTTTGAGAAAAGTTGCTGTGGCTGATGTTGAAGAGGTTGCTGCTTGTGTTCTCCTCTATGATTTTTTTTAAATATAATTTTTTATTTTTTATAAACATATAATTTTATCCCCAGAGGTACAGGTCTGTGAATCACCAGGTTTACACACTTCACAGCACTCACCAAAACACATACCC